>NC_089585.1:90286734-90453751 GCF_019320115.1 Miscanthus floridulus
ATCATGAGCCTCAAGCTGATGCCATGGACCCCGGTGTCATCCTTGCCGATGATGATGAACTAGGAGAGGAAGAGGAAGAAGATCCTGAAGAATTAGTAATGATCAATGAAAGTGATGAAGAAGGCGGTAATAATTCCGGAATGGATATCGAGCCTGAAGTTTGAGGAAATTGAGAAAAAGAGTAGAGTTGTATAATAGTAGCTCTAGTTAAGTTATGTAGTTCTATTTTCGTACTCGTGGGTTTGTTTGTACATTAGTAAACTCTATGTAATGTGTCTAGAGTAAGCTTTGGTACAATTCAATAAAGACATGTGAATAAAGTTTGGTTTGTTATGAGCAGATGTGTCGTACGCGGGGTTCGTATGTTCCTGGAACTTCACAAGATGAGGATGGTATTCCAGATCCGCCACCAGTTCTAACAAATCTAGCTGATGCTATAACCGCACTTGTCAATGTGATGGCTGAAAATTCCCGTTTGCTTCATGAGATGACTCAGAGTAATCAGAATCAAATGCATGGAAACTGTGGTCGCCACCATAACAGACAGGAGGCTACATATGTTGATTTCACAGACACAAGACCCCCGGTGTTCACCAAGGCAGATGAACCATTGGAGGCTGATGACTGGCTTCGAACCATGGAGCAGAAATTTGACCTTATTCCATGCATGGAGTATCAGAAACCTGCGTTTGCCGCCCAGCAACTTAGAGGAGCAGCAAGTGCTTGGTGGGCAAACTTAGTGGCTATGCAACCAGCTGGCATTCCAATAACTTGGGCTGAGTTCCATACAGCCTTCAGAGCCCATTATATCCCTGAAGGAGTGATGGCTATGAAGCTAGATGAATTCCTTGCTTTGAAACAAGGAGATCAAACCGTGATGCAGTATGTGGGAAGATTTAATCATCTGTCCCAATATGCATCCGAACATGTCAATACTGATGCCAAGAAGAAGAGGTGGTTTATGAGAGGCCTGAATACCAAGTTGCAGACTATGATGACCACTTGCACCAATGTTACTTATCATGAGGCAGTAAATATTACAATTGCTTCAGAGTCCAAGTATCGGCAGCATAAGGAGCTCAAAAAGAAAAAGAGTGTGTCGTCTGGATCTTTTGAGGGAAATCAGAAGAGGCAGAGGGTGATTTATCATCCAGTACATCATAATCGTCCTCCTTATCGTCCGCCGCAGTTCCAAGCTGGGCAACAGTCAAATGTCCGTCCAGCTATAACCTATCCGAATTCACAGTCAACCAATGCTCCTGGTGGCAATGCTCCAATATCCCAGGGTCACAACTATCTGTGTTACAATTATGGAAGGACTGGTCATTTCTCTAGGAAATGTCCATATCCTAGGCAGGCTAATCAAAATTATCAGAAGGCCCCTGCCAATCAACAACAGGGTCAGACACCAAACAAGAACCCCAATCAGAATGCTCAGAAGGGCAAAGATGAGAGGAAGACAGGACAGGTGTTCTATATTCAAGCTGGAGAAATTCCAAAAGGGGAGCCAGTGATGATGGGTATGTTTCCTGTTGCCAATCACCCTGCAGTTATACTTTTTGATTCTGGCGCATCGCATTCATTCATCAATAGAACATTTGTCATGAAGTATGAAATTTCAATTGGGGCAACAAAGGAAAGTTTCTTTATACAATCGCCCGGGGGACGTCTATGTACTAAGGAAGTGGTATACCAGGTACCCGTAAACCTGGGTGGGCATATTTTTCCCACTACCATGATTATCCTTAAGGATCAGGATATAGATGTAATCTTGGGAATGAATTGGATGTATCAGCATAAGGCTGTTATAGATGCTTTGAATAGGACATTAAGAGTGAGTTTGCCTGATAGTAATTCTCAACTTCTCATCCAACTTCCAATCCTAAGAAGATCAGTGGGCAAGATTTGTGCAACTGCTGTCAAAGAGATTAGAGATATTCCGGTAGTGTGTGAATTTCCGGATGTGTTTCCTGAAGATTTACCCGGTCTACCACCCGATAGGGATGTACAGTTCAATATAGAGTTACAACCTAGAACTAGCTCCGATTTCTCGGAGAGCTTATAGGATGCCACCTAAGGAATTGGCCGAGTTGAAGACTCAGTTACAAGAATTGATTGAGAAAGGGTTTATCCAACCTAGTTCCTCACCTTGGGGATGTCCGGCAATTTTTGTGAAAAAGAAAGATGAGACCCTGAGGTTATGTGTTGACTATCGTCCATTGAATGAAGTGACCATCAAGAATAAGTATCCATTACCTCGGATAGATTTGCTTTTTGATCAATTGGCCGGAGCCAAAGTTTTCTCCAAGATAGATTTGAGATCAGGATATCACCAAATCAAGATAAAGCCTGAAGATATTCCCAAAACGGCATTTACCACAAGATATGGATTATATGAATACTTGGTAATGTCTTTTGGTTTGACAAATGCTCCAGCTCATTTCATGTATCTAATGAACTCAGTATTCATGCCTGAGCTAGACAAGTTTGTAGTGGTGTTTATTGATGACATTTTAGTATATTCCAAGAATAAGGAAGAACATGCGGAACATCTCAGAATTGTTCTGACCCGCTTGAGAGAACATCAACTATATGCCAAGTTTAGCAAGTGTGATTTTTGGCTTAAGGAAGTGCAATTTCTTGGACATGTCTTGTCAGCCGAAGGGGTTGCAGTTGATCCTAGCAAAGTGAAGGATGTGCTTGATTGGAAACCGCTAGCCACAGTTCATCAAGTTCGGAGTTTTCTGGGATTGGCGGGGTATTACCGTCGGTTTATTCCAGATTTCTCAAAAATATTAAAGTCCATAACTGAATTGTTGAAGAACCAAGTTAAGTTTGTCTGGTCATCAGATTGTGAGGAGGCTTTCTAGACTTTGAAGAGACTGTTAACCACTACATCAGTATTAGCCCAACCTGATATCGAAAAGCCGTTTGATGTTTATTGTGATGCTTTAGGTATTGGTATTGGATGTGTGTTAATGCAAGAAGGCCGAGTCATTGCTTATGCATCCCGGCAACTTAAGCAACATGAAGAACACTATCTGACTCATGATCTGGAGTTAGCAGCTGTGGTTCATGCTCTGAAGATTTGGTGGCATTACCTGCTTGGTAATATGTGTCATATGTATACAGACCACAAGAGCTTAAAGTATATCTTCACTCAGTCAGAGTTGAACATGCGACAAAGAAGATGGTTAGAACTGAATTAAGGATTATGATTTGGAAGTACATTATCACCCTGGTAAAGCAAATGTAGTTGCAGATGCCCTTAGTCGCAAAAGTTATTGCAATTGTCTGACAGTGAGAACAATGGGTTTGAATTTATGTCAAGAAATGGAAAAGTTGAATGTAGAAGTAATTCAACAAGGAAGTTTGACCAACATAATTGTTGAAGCCACTATTCGAGATCAAGTTATTGCTGCTCAGAAGGAAAACTAAGGGTATAGCCCATATCAAGGAAAGAGTCAAGAATAGAAAGGCGGAATGCTTTAGCATAGATGGTGAAGATGTGTTATGGTTCAAGGATCGCCTGGTGGTACCAAAAGTTCCTAAGTTGCGGCAGTCAATTCTAGATGAGGCACATGCTACTAGGTTATCAATCCATCCGGGAAGTAACAAGATGTACCATGACTTGAAGCAAAGATTCTGGTGGACTAAAATGAAAATAGAGATTGCTAGATACATAGCAAAGTGTGATACTTGTCAAAAGGTGAAAGCTATACATTTGAGGTCTGCTGGTGAGTTACAACCATTACCTATTCCATCTTGGAAGTGGGAGGACATAAGTATGGACTTTATTGTTGGTCTACCCAAGACATCAAAGGGATTTGACTCAGTATGGGTTATTGTAGATTGACTCACTAAGTCAGCACTATTTTATTCCAGTCAAGACAATATATCCTACGATCCAATATGCCAAGATGTATTTAGCAAGAATCATGAGTCTCCATGGAGTACCCAAGACTATTGTGTCAGATAGGGGTGCACAGTTTGTCTCCAATTTTTGGAAACAATTGCATTCTTCATTGGGTACCAAACTTCTGTATAGTACAGCTTATCATCCACAGACTGATGGATAGACTGAAAGAGTTAATCAAGTACTTGAAGATATGTTAAGGTGTTGTGTCCTTAACTATTCCACTAAGTGGGACTGAATGCTTACCTTTGGCCTGAGTTCTCATACAACAATAGTTATCAGGAAAGCATTAGAATGGCTCCATTTGAAGCACTCTATGGTCGTAGATGCAGAACATCGCTGAGTTGGTCTGAGCCTGGAGAAAGAAGATTCTTTGGAGTTGACCTTGTGAAAGAAACAGAAGACAAGGTTAAGCAAATACAAAGTAATTTGAAGATAGCTCAATCCCGACAAAAGAGTTATGCGGATAGAAGACGGAGACCATTGGTATTTACCAAAGGAGATTTTGTATATCTGAAAGTATCACCAATGAAGGGAGTTACCCGTTTTGGTGTTAAAGGAAAATTGGCACCCCGATATATTGGACCATATCAAATTTTGGAGAGGTATGGAAAAGTGGCATATCGCTTGAATTTACCTGAACATCTCGCAGCTGTGCATGATGTGTTCCATGTTTCTCAATTGAAGAAGTGTCTCCGAGTGCCTGAACAGAATGTTGAAGTTGAAGGAGTGGAACTAGAACCGGATTTAACTTATTCCGAATATCCTATCCGAGTGTTAGATCGGAAAGATCGTGTTACTCGAAGACGGACAATCAAATTCTATAAAATACAATGGAATCAACATTCAGAAGAGGAAGCTACTTGGGAATCAGAAGATTACTTGTTAGAAAAGTTTCCAGAGTTTCTAGCGTCAATATAAATAGAGTAATGTTAGTTAAGCTCGGTTGCTACAATTTGTGTTTTGTAAAGGAACCTCAGCTGTTTTATAGGCAAGTTTTGGATATTTTTGGACTGACATATTTCCTTTTCCATTACTTACTCTATGGCTTTGAATCTCGGGGCGAGATTTCTTTTAGGGGGAAGGATTGTAACACCTCGGGTGTTTAAATATTAAAATCTGATATGTCATCATATGCATTACAAAGCATTTGGCATTTGGTGAAAACTTTGATATGCATTTATTAAAACAAGTTTATATTTGTGTAATGAGTGTTGAATTGTATTGTTTGACTCAAGTTCAAAGTTTGTCTGGGTTTTGAATTTTTCGAGAAAACCCCGCTTTTCAACATTTAAACCCTACCCTAAAAATTCATTTCAAAATCTAAGCATATTTTGGGGTTGGGCCCAAAAGAAAAAGTGTAGAGCTTGGCAAGTTAAGCAAAGTTTATCTTTGGAGTTTTTCAAGTTGTTTAGAAAAATTTCGAGTAATTCAAAAAGGCGTAATTCGTTAAAATTCCCTATTCAAATTCAAAAGTTCATTTCAAAATCTAGACTGAATTAGGGGTTGGTTAGCAAAGTTGTAGAACTTTTGATTTTGAACAACTTTTGTTTTTGGAGATTTTTGAGTTGTTATGAAAATTTGAGAGTAATTTGTGAAATTTGGCGAATGGTAATTCTGTAATTTCGATGAACAGTGTTCACCGCTTGTGCTACACCGCCGGCGAGCTTCGGCTTGCTTCCAGTCGTGCGCGTGGCCGTCTGGGCGTTGCGCTGGCGAGGGAAATGGTTTCACCGTGGCTTCCTTGAGCTTCCTAGCCATCCTTTATAACCAGAGCCATCGCCGTTTGCCCCCGCCCCTTTCCTCTATTTTCCAGTCACCGTCGCCGTAGCTCTGTCGAGCTTTTGCCGTCGAACCAGCACCCACGCTATCGCAGCAAAGCGTGTCCCAGCTCCGCTAGTTCCTTGTGTGTCCAGCAAACCAGTCCTTGTGGCTTGTCTTCACCGAAAACTCGCGGTGCGCGCTCTTCTTCCTCGCGGCCAGCAACTCCTCCGCCGAGCACGATTCGCGGCGGCCAGAGCTCCACGGTGCATCTCCGTCCCTGGTTTTGGCTGATTCTGTTTCGTCTCGATGCTGTAGTACTTAATCCATAGCTGGTTGCTCATTTTGACCACTGCAGCCGCCGGTACACCATCACCGACGACGATCAGCTCCGCTGTGCTTGCTCAGAACGTCGACCCACCTCTCCGTTGCTCCTTCGGCTTTGTGCTTTACTCGGTTGTGTTCAGGGTAAGCTGCTAGTGCTTCCTCGACCTTTAGTTTAACCGCTACCGGCCTGTAGCCGCCGGCGTAGCGCTGTCGTGCCACCGCGTCCGCCATGGTCGGCGTAGTGCTCGGTTCGGTCCGTAATTGGTCGCGTTAGTGCCATAGATCGATGCGCTGTGACGTAGTGATCATGTTAGTACTCTTTCCGTCACCGTTGGACTCACCATCGGCGAGAAATCGCTGGTCAGCGCCATCGCCGTTGTGGTCAGCGCACGAGGTTAGGGATGACAGGTGGGGTCGGTTTGTCAGTGACTCAGCGTTCAAATGGATTTTTCTATTTTCATATTTGAATGAATAGTGTCTGTTTTTGTTATTTTTGTGTAGAATTATTTAAAGCTCCAAAAATTATGAAAATTTTTGTGTGACTTCTCTGTGATGTATAATATTTAAGAAAAATATGAAATAATGTTTTTCAGTAATTTTTGAATGTGATAAAAATTGCTCAATTTATTAACCAATGGATTTCCATGATTTTTCTAGGCTTATTTAATTGTCCAAAAATTATGAAATTTGTTTTGCCATTTACTTATCATGTAATGAACATGTACTAAAATTTTGAGTTCAATTAGAATAAGTTGATTTATTTCATAATTTTGAATTAAATAATTAATTCATAAAAGTAAATAGTAACCTTTAATGATTTAGGTTTTGTTTGAAATTTTGGATTGAGTGATGACCTTGGGTCATTTGTTGATAATGATCCTTGGCAATTGATGTATGTGTTACGAAAAAGATTTAGTTGTTGACTTGCAACTGTACCGCGAAGGAAAGTTGTATTCAAATTGTTAATTTTTGCATCCATCATCGAGCATCATGTTTCGTATTCCGCATCATGTTAAACATGGCATTGTTATTACGTGTAGTGAACGAAGGTGAACACGTGGTAGTTAATCAAGTTGTTGAGGAGGTTAATCCGTCTGTTGAGGTCGGATCGAATACTTATGTAACGTCGTAGGAATTAGACTTTTCCGTCAACGAAGGCAAGCCCCGGATGCATACAACCCTACCTTGTGTTTTATAAATTAATTTCGCTTTTGCTTTCCGTTACTGCATTAAGTGATTAGGAGTTAAGTAAGAGCCTAATTGGTGCATTACCACCCTTGTTATTCCATATTTACCATATTACCAGTTTTAAACTCGTATATGCCTAGTTTTGCTTAGCTATGCGTAGAACGATGAAAGTCGGGTGACTACCTGCCACCTGCAAGTTTTAAATGGAACATTGGTTAACTATGTTAGCATGTGATATGGGAATGTGGAGTAATAAATCTAGACCAGGCGGACTCGGTGAGCGTGAGCCACAAGACATGGAGGTCTTGTGAGCGGGATCTTTCCGCCTGTGTCGATTAAGGCACGTCCGTTGTTGAATTGCATGAGGTGAGAATTTGTAGTACTAACCACATACTCCGGTAAGCCTTTACTTGACTATTCTATTATGAGAATGGCTACTCGCGCACTGGGAGTGGAGAGATGGCGGGGATAGCGTGTACCCACGTGGCCATGGGCTAGAATGGTGGAGTACTGTATTCTCGGGTGGCGCGGATCCATTCTTGTTTTAGAGGATCCGAGGGTAGGTTGGTATATGTAGGTCAGGGACCTGCATATGTCGTGTGGTCTGGAATTCCCAGCTGGGTTTATAATCGGTTCGAATCGTCGTTGCTCCTCGGTTGTGGAGACTCAACTCACTGTTCATCATCGTAGTATTAATAACTGGAACTTGAATAAGGCTTGTGAAGGTGTTGGATATGAAGTTTCATGATCTCAGTGCGGATCGTGTTAGCTTTGTATATAATTCTTAAGAAGTTTTCTATAAAAAGGAATGTTGTTAAAAGAGCTTTTACGCAAAAGAACTTTGATCATTGTTAAAGCTATACCTTGAATCCCTGAGCCTGCATTACTGAGTTTATCAGTTAATATTTCGGATAAGTCTTGTTGAGTACTTTTGTACTCAGGGTTCGTTGACCCTTGTTGCAGGTGAGCCTCATGAGCAGATCTGTTTTGGATCGTGCTGCATGACTATCGTTCGTTCTAACGATGAGAAGTAATTATGTGATCCTTGGGCAAGATGTTTATTTTGTGTGTTATGTATATGTTAATTATGCCACTCCACTACTACTATGGTTTGTAATAATTATCAAACTTAGTTTGTAAGGTTTAAAACAACTGGTTTGTAAACTATGTTACCGTAAGACTTCCGCTGTTTTTACTCTGGTGTCGTTAATTGAATAAATGTTGTAATACTGCAATGACTCTGTAACGTGATCCTACTCGGAAATCGTGGATGATTCAGGGTTCCCCGAGGACACCCGACAGTCTTTTTAAGTTCATGGAAACATATGCATAGATGTCAAAGGTCGTCGGACAGTGACAGGTGCATGTGGGGCCTATAACTTAGGAGGTTCTGCCACACCCTGGGTGACCAACTCCTTCGGGTCGGCCCTCGCCAACGCCACGCCACGCTGTACGGTGGCATGCGCCTCCACCACCCGTTGAGTGGTGGAGCCCGTGCTCACCTTGAGCGACTTACACGACGCTAGGGCAGGCACCTCCGCCTGACGCTTCTGGCTGAAGGTGGAACACCCACTTGGTCAGCATATGACCATAAAGCGAGCGGGAGACGATACGAACTCCATTGAAAAAACACTCACCTCGAGTGGGGATGCAACCGCTTCGGCACTACGACCCTCCTCTGCAATGGCGGTGGCGGCGGCGGTGGCACGGCCTCTGTATGCGCCGGTGCCGGCCGGTCCTCGCCGAACTCCGGTGCCCCCTCGACCCTCTATGGGGGCAATTGCGTCGCCCCCACCGCCGCCTGCTCCACCTCTGCCGTCGAGACCACCGGGCTAACGACGCGCTTCCCTAACGCCCTTGCCTCAGGTGTGTCGGCCTCGGCCTCGGGGCGGGTGGTCGCCGACCCTGAGGCATCCCCTCCTCCTCCTCCTGGAAGCACCAGGCTGCTCGCCGACGCCCCGAGCATTGTCCCCCCGATGTCAGGGAGGTGGTCCAGGGGACCTTGCCCCATCTCGCTCTCGTCATGTCCGCCCGAAGAATCCATCGACAGCGACGGCAATGGGGATGCCTCCACCGGGAGACCGTCCTGCCTCTGCTACCGGCGGCGCTTCTCCAGTTCCTCGTGCTCAAGGATCTTCCTCTTGCGCTTTGCCTCCTCAGCGTCCTTTCGCTTCTTCTACGCCTCAGCGTGCGCCCGGTTCACCGCCCACCGCTCTGCGTCCTCAGGGACGGGCGGCGGGGAGGCTCACACATCTCTCATCCCCTGTAGGAATGGCGAACACAAATAAGGGAATGGGAAATGGTGAGGAACGAGGAGGCCTCAGGGGCCGCAGCGGTGTGTGACTTACCAGAGAGAGGTACCCCCGTGATAGGCGCATCGCGAACGGGGTCAGACCACCAATCTTCAGCTGCCTCTCCACCGTCTCCCTCACCCAACGCAGAATCTCCTCGTCAGAGAGGGTGAAGGCAGACATCCGGATGCCCTCAATCGGCTCACCCGGTGTCATCTCGAACAGGCGCCGTCGCCGAGCCATCAGCGGCAGCACCCTTTGGCGGTGAAAGGCAACCACGACCACAACCTCCATAAGGCTGCAGTTCCGTAGCCTCTCCAGCCCCTCTAGGAGCGGCTGTAGCTTGGGCTGGTTGGCCAGCGCGATGCCGTACCTCCACTTCTCCGGATAGTTCTCCATGATCTGCCCGGTGTAGGGGGGAAGTCCACCGTCGTCGTTGTAGAGGTAGAACCAGCTGGTGTACCAGCGGTGATTGGTTGACGCAAGCTGGGCCAGGATGTAAAGGTGCTGCCGATCTTGGTGCACCTGGAGAGTACAGCCGCCGGCCCTCATCGCCTTCCTTGTACCTGTTGTGCCCGTCGGCTTGGTGGTATGCCCCGCCCAGAAGAGGTGGAGCCACAGCTCCTAATGGGGGGCAATACCCAAATATCCTTCGTAGACGGCGATGAAGATGGCCGCCTGTGCGATGGAGTTGGGGTTGAAGTTGTGAAGCTCCACGCCGTAGTAATGCGGGAGCGCCCGCATGAACCGGTCTGTCGGGAGGTCGAGACCACGCTCGTGGAAGGACACGAAGCTCACGATGTACCCATCGCGTGGCCTCGGCTCCGGCTCGCCCGACGGAGCAATCCACTCTGGCCTATTGGTGTCGGTAACCGAGCGGAGAAGGTCGTCGTCGATGAGCGACTGCAGTGTCTCCACAGACACATCGGACGGACCCCAAGGATCCGCCGGGAGGATGATAGGGCCGCTGGCCATTGCGCGGTGGAGAATGCGGCTACAGCGGTAAATCTCCCTCTCTCTCTCTCTCTTCCTTTCTCCCTCGCCCTTCTCCCTTCTTCTCCCCGGTGCTCTCTGTTTCTAGCAACGGCACGAGGGCAGCGAAGGCGAATGCAGGCAAGGTAAGAAGGAGGGGCGAGGCTCGTTACGTATTTATGCAGGAAGGGGACAAAGCAGGCGGGCGATGAAATCGAGGAAGTTTCCCTCCAATCTGATACAGTTAATCCAGATCTGATTTTACCGCCCACGTACCCACCTTTTCCTTATTAATCGCATGAACAGTTATGTCCCATCCGCTGACACAGCGTTGCGTCCGACCACTGCAGCAGCAGGCGCCATTTCGCCTTCCCGAGAAAACTGCCTCAAAAGGCGCGCCTGCCATTGTCAGCCGATGGGGGGGATATCCCCCACCCGATTCCTTTCAGACGAAGGAACTGGGCACCGAGCCCGTTACGGTCCAGGGTTCGAAGGCTGGGCCCCCGAGGGTTTCGATAGCCGCCCCAGGGTAACAGAGTTAGGGACAACTATGGGCAAGCCCGTACATGGCCAAGGCCTGAGCAAGCGATCGCTCGAGATGCCCTAAGTCGTGTTCGAGACCGGTAGGGAGGTCTCTGAATGGGATCCCACCGTAGGGAGGCATCGAGCCACCGGGGCCCATCGAACGGCCCTAGGACCCACTAGAGAAGCCCTCTAGTACTTTTGGAGTACGTCTCTGGACCACTAGCCAACCCCTATTGAATGGGGCATGGGCCTCCACTTGGACTTACCCAATAACAACTCACCGGAAGAGTCACCACTCGCGCCCACCGAGGGTAGCCTGGCATATTCCACCCCTCCTTACAAACGAAAAGGATGCGCGAGGGTCGCACAAAAAGCCAGGGGAACTCCTGATCACCCTCTCGCTCCGTGCAGAGGCTCAGGGGCTCTTCCTGCATCCTTGCTGAGACCCAGTGACCTATACTCGCACTCGAGGGCTCAGCAAACAACCCCTCCTTCTGAACGAAAAGGATGCGCGAGGGTCACACAAAAAGCCAGGGGAACTCCTGACCGCTCTCTCACTCCGTGCAGAGGCTAGAGGGCTCTTCCTGCAACCTTGCTAAGACCCAGCGACCTAGGCTCGCACTCAAGGGCTCGGCAAACAACCCCTCCTTTCGAACGAAAAGGATGTGCGAGGGTCGCACAAAAAGCCAGGGGAACTCCTAACCGCCCTCTCGCTCTGTGCAGAGGCTAGGGGGCTCTTCCTGCAACCTTGCCGAGACCCAGTGACCCAGGCTCGCACTCGAGGGCTCGGCAAACAACCCCTCTATCCGAACAAAAAGGACGCACGAGGGTCACACAAAAAGCCAGGGGAACTCCTGACCGCCCTCTCGCTCCGTGAAGAGGCTAGGGGGCTCTTCCTGCAACCTTGCCGAGACCCAGCGACCTAGGCTCGCACTCGAGGGCTCGGCAAACAACCCCTCTGTCCGAATGAAAAGGACGCGCGAGGGTCGCACGAAAAGCTAGGGGAACCCCTGGCCGCCCTCTCAGAGGCTCGGGGGCTCTTCCTGCAACCAGATCGAAGACAAGCAACCCGAACTCACAGGGGAAAAACGCGATAAAGGACACCGAGCCTGTTACGGTCTAGGGGTTCGAAGGCTGGGCCACCAAAGGTTTCGACAGCCACCCCAGGATGAACAGAGTCTGGGATGACTATGGGCGAGCCCGTACATGGCCAAGGCCCAAGCGAGCAAATGCTAGGGATGCCCTAAGTCGTGTCCGAGATCGACAGGGAGGTCTCCAAATGGGATCCCACCGTAGGGAGGCATCGAGCCCCCGGGGCCCATCAAACAGCCCTGTGACCCACTAGAGATGCCCTCTGGTACTTTTGGAGTGCGTCTCTGGACCGCTAGCCGACCCCTATCGAATGGGGCACGGGCCTCCACTTGGACTTACCCGATAACAGCTCACCAGAGGTGTCATTGCTCGCGCCCATCGAGGGTAGCATGGCATCCCCCACCCCTCCTTCCAAACGAAAAGGATGCGTGAGGGCCGCACAAAAAAGACAGGGAAACTCCTAATCGCCCTCTTGCTCCGTGCAGAGGCTCGGGGGCTCTTCCTACAACCAAGCCGAAGACTCAGCGACCTGAGCTCGCACTTATGGGCTCAGCAAACGTAATAAAACCCCTCGTACGACGTAAGAAAAGCCCCTGGAGGAATAAATCCACTCCTCCAGGGCCTCGGGGGCTACACCCGGCGGGTGCACTCGCGCGCACCCACCGAGGCCTCGAGTACGAAACACCATCCCGCCAGGAGCTGCCGCGAGCCGAGTCTCATCAAAACCTCAGGGAGAGCGCTCCCACTCTCCCTAAGGCTCGGGGGCTACTGTCGGGTACCATAAAAAGGGGTCCCCTAAGCGAAAACCGAAAAAATCGCTTAGGCCCTGTCAAAATCAAAGCCAACAAGACAACTATGGGCTAACCCCTGGCCTTGTCCGAGGCCACCGACTCTCCGCCTCGCTCAAGGCCTCGCACGAAAGGCCTCGGACGGCCTACTGACTCTCCGCCTCGCCCGAGGCCTTGCACGAAAGGCCTCGGACAGGGAACCGATTCTCCGTCTCGCTCGAGGCCTCGCGCGTAAGGCCTCGGACGCGGTATCAATTCTCCGTCTCACTCGAGGCCGGCTCGGCAACAGCCCCGCCGCCTCCGCCTCGACCGATTTCCCTGACAAAACGTCATGCCCAACGGACGCGACCAATCACTCCCGCGATGTCAGTCAAACGACGGCTCGACGCAACGGAGTGGCCGACGAGACGGGAAGTCGCATCAACACCAGGCCGTCTGGGACGGGACGGGGCAGGGGTTACCGACCGCTGTGTTCGGTACTGTGCCCACGACCAATGCCCACACTGCACTGTGCTACCTAACCCCTGCTCCAGGAAGAACACGGCGTGGGGAGTCAAGTCCAGGTCACTGTAGCCTCAGAATCAGTGTGTATGACCAACTGCTCCCTCCGGGCCTTGGCAATCCACTTCAGGGTCTCGGCAGCCTCGGGATTCGCACCCGCCGAGCCCCCCATGATGGATCGGCCTCGGCACCAGCTGAGCCTCGGCTCTTCACACTGTCAACACACAGCAACCGGCACGTCGCCCGCCATGCCCTGCATCAAGCTAACATTGGAGCCCCCACGTCGCACAGGATCGGATGTGACCGGCTCGTTGCTCCAGCACATTAAGGATAGGACCACTCCGTCAACCATGCCGCCGCAGTAACAGGCTACAGGGCTCGGACATGTCGCCTCTGTTCGCACGACGCTACGTAGTGACCTCATGTATCACCCCTGTCCCCCCTTCAACTATAAAAGGGAGAGACCAGGGTTGTTTCTAGGGACGAGCTCACGGATAGACGAACAAGCACAAACATAGACAGACTCACTCGCGCGCAAGCGACACTCTGTAACACGCACGCTTCCCCGTTGCTTGAGATCAACATCTTAAGCAACTCACACCGCTCCACGCAGAGACCTGGGACTCGCTCCCTCTCTCGCCCTGCTTGTAACCCTCTACTACAAGTACTTCGGTGCAAGGAATACAAGATCGATCTCTCAGACTGGACGTAGGGCACCTATTGCCTGAACCAGTATAAACCTTGTGTCTCTTTGCATCACCATCCGGGATTAGGGGCACGCAGTACATTTTCACTAGTTGGTTGAGGGTCCGCCGGTCCAAAACACCGACAATTACAATTCTGAACATTTTGACAAATACCGTTACTACTCACATATTTTGAATCTAACCATTACAATTCTTTGATTTCTTGAAATACGCCATGATGTACGTTTGGGAAGGGCTTAGGCGCACATACAGGTGTACACGGACACCTTCCGCATCGCCCTAGCCTACAAGTCACTCGTCTAGTCGACGAGAAAATATTGAGACTTCGATTCACCTTCTCTGGTCATTTGTTCGGTGTCAAGGTATTTCTGCTTCGTGGTTTTGTAGTTCATTGTATTTTTATCGTCTTGTTAGCAGTTTAGTTATTTTTCTTTTCTTGTTTTACTTCCGGATTTGGACCTGACACTACATCAATGCCTCTTGACTAAAAAAGGTTTAAGCTTTTGTACTTTATCAAGCATTCATGTATAAGCACCTTCAAACACAATAATACATGCCCGAGGAGAACCAAAGTATCACCGATTCATAATTTCAAATGATCGTTAGTACCATATGATAGTAAAACAAAAGCCTTATATGCTTACATACTACCTCCGTCATTGAAAGAATGTTACTCCCTCTGTCTAGAAACGAATGCAACTACGGGTTGCGTACCAGCAAAAGTGGTTCATGTTTGATCAAATTTCTAATAAATACTATTCATATTTACGGCTTCAAAACAATTTATTATGAAAATATATTTCGTAATCAATCTAATGATATTTATTTGATATCATAAATATTGATACTTTTTTATCTATAATTGATCGAACATAGAATATTAATCCATGACACTGTGCTAGAATTACATTCTTTCTCGGACAGAGGGACTAGTCAATAAATCTCAAATTTGATTAAATATATATAAAAAGTACTAATATTTATAAGGTGTAATAAATATCATTGGGTAAATTATGAAATATATTTTCATAATTAATCTATTTAGAGATATAAATGCCCATGATATTTTCTATATATCTAGTCCGACTTAAGAAAGTTTGACTTAGTTCAAACCTAAAATGACACTCTTTCGAAGACGGCGGTAGTGTGTTTATCTCATGAAAAGTCAACTCCACCTGTCAAGCTTAGCTAGAATTTTAGATGTAGTTTGGTTCAACTTTTTTTCTTTTTTGCACTGTAACATTTTGCAGCGATAGCAGATCACATTGCTTCGTGTTTGGTTTGGCTTTGATGTAATCGATGGCCGAGGGAACTGATATGCCCACATGCAAAGTCGGTATCGACCACCTCTCGACGGTATCAGTTAGCCCAGTCGTACACAACAATCAAATAAATAGGGCTTTTCCTTTAGATCGTACTCTCTCTGTCTCTGAATAAATTATTTTCTAGTTATTTTAAGTCAAACTATTTTTTATTTGATCGATTTTATAGAAAATAGCATAAATATTTATGACATCAAATGAGCATATTATGAAAATATATTTACTATGGTGCATCTAATGATATAGTTTGGTATCGTAAATCTTGGCACTTTTTCTATAAATCTGATCAAACAAAAAGAATATTTGACATAAGAGTTAAGAGAACTATAGAACTTGATTTATTCAGGACGAAGAGAGTAATAGATAGTACCGACAAATTATCCTATTACTGTACTCTTTTGACTAAACCAAACAATATTCTAATGTGATGACAAATGAGGGCATCATCATCCTCTCTGGATAAGAGTCTAGATAAAGCCTCGCCGAAAGAATCCGTAGGGGAGGCTCGGGCCAACGCCCACATGTCTCTTTGTTGTTGTCATGGATAGATCACAACACCTACGGCGGCCGGCGTTGCTTTGCTCAATCGTGGTGGCTATTGTCCCCATAACATGTCGTTACTTGGTTGTAGTTGTAGTCCTACTACATATGACAAAGTCCATCACTTGGAGACGGCCAAATTGCATACGTATTTGGGGATTCCCTGTCACTACCGCCTGGACCACCGACGGATGCCTAGGTGCCGGGCTATAGAGCACAAAACAGATGATTATTCCATCGCAAGTTTGCCGAGAGCAAAGACCAGTTTACTTCAGGTGGACGTTGTTTGCGAAAGCAACGTTAATTGCCACGTGTCAGGATGCCAAGAACATAATGTTTGCACGGTGCAACCTCTCTAATAATGTTAACTTTTAGCAATAGCTCGTAGTATGACAACGTTAATTGCCATGTGTCAGACATCCGCAACAATAAGAGTCAGATACTAGCTCTAAGCCACCGTATCCAATAGTGTTAGCTTTTACCAATAACTCGTAGTATGATTAAGCCCACATGACACTCTCACATGTTCTTAGAACGTGTGTAAGAGCCTAATTTTTTATTAAGAGCTAACTTTTCTCTTTTTTAATGGAAGTTTCATCCAAGGTTCATCCGCATTTAATAAGCTATCACGTAGGTATTTTTTATGATGTGGCACCATATTTCAGAAGAGAGAAGAAACACTACTGGAAACTCGAATGTTTCTATGGGTGATGAATTTTTCTGTGCGTTTGTCGGTACGCACAGAAAAATTACGATTATTCTGTCGGTTTCAAAATATCCCGATAGAAAAATACGAAAACCCACAAAATAATTGTATGATTTTTCTCTGTGTGACAATACATACACGGAAAAATAAGCACTCACAGAAAAATACAATTTATTCTGTCGGTTCTTTAAAAACATAGAAAAAATACATGCACGCACAGAAAAAATAAATAAAAAACAAAGAAAGTCCCGTCTTCCTCTGCACCCAAACCCTAGCGCCCCCTCCCCCTCCCTTCTTCTTCCTCCGCACTCATCTTCCTCCGCACCCGAACCCCAGCGCTCCCTCCCCCTCCCTTCTTCTTCCTCCGCACCCGGACCCCAGCGCCCCTCCCTTCTTCTTCCTCGGCACCCGGCCCCCAGTGCCCCTCCCCTCCCTACCGCCGCCCCTCCCCTTCTTCTCCCCTTCTTCCCTGGCGCCGCCCCTCCCCGGCCTTCTTCTTCCCCGGGGCCATCCCTCCCTCTCCCGGATCTGGCCCTCCCTCTCCCGGATTCCACCGGTGGCGGGCAGCGTACGGCGTGGCGGCGGGCTTCGTGGTGCTGGCATGGTGGTGGTGGTCCCCGGCTCCACCCCTCCCCGGTCTTCTTCCCCGGTGCCGCCCCTCCCTCTCCCGGATCCAGCCGGTGGAGGCCGGTGGCGGCCAGATCTGGGCTCTGGTGGTGTCAGGCGACGTGCGGCGTGGCGGTAGGCTTCGTGGTGCTGGCATGGTGGTGGTGGTCCCCGACGCCACCCCTCCCTGGCCTTCTTCTTCCCTGGCGCCACCCCTCGCCGGCCTTCTTCCCCGGCGCCGTCCCTCCCTCTCCCGGATCCGGAGCTGTTGGAGCTACTACCACCATGGGTATGTATTCACTACTGGAGCTGCTTCCTCCACTGCTCTTGTTTTAATAACAGTAAGATGACCTCTTGGTTGTATTGTTGGGGTTGTTCCAGCTGGTTTATTAGTAGTAGCACCTCTGATTTGTTGTATGAAGAAACTGCACTGCCATTTTGATTCATGAAAATCACAAGTAGAACTATACTAACATAATTTATGATTAGTAGTGCATCAAATATTTCTTGAACATATATGAGCAATGAGTTGTCAGTTTGATCCAAATGGGAGCTCTTCATTGTCTTTTATCAGTAACTTGACATCTTTGAAAATCACAAGTAGAACTATACTAACATAATTTACTGTAATGTAAGAAATATACATGGATGGACCACTCAAATAATGTCATTATATTTGAATTTGAGGGAGCAATGTAATAAGAAGATTTTACTGCAAAGTTAAAATACAATTTTAACTTGTTTGTTTTGTTACCCTGGTTGCTTTTCAGGTGAGATGCTATGAAAACAGTATCTTGAATATCTTGCATATATCAACCTGATCAATCATTTTGATATGTGACATTTGCGGAGTTGAGATGATATGGAACCCCAGTCTCGTGCTGCGCTGCTCTCCCCTTGCCTAACTATGCCTTGTGACTTTTTTTTGTTTTGTACTACTCTTGAGTGGCTGTGATTAATCAAGTTTTCATTAGAGAACTTCTGCACTTTAGCACCTTATGAGCTGGTACTTGGGATATTTTGTTCTGTTTGCTGCTTAACTAGGATGGCTTGTACCAGTACAAGCAACCAGTTCTGTGGCCAGTTCAATTCCCATTAGAGAGAGAGAATTAAATAAAGTTTCAAGTGAAATTAAGTTGTAGTTGTCATGCTGATAATGGATAAATCTGAGCCATTTCTCGAGTTCTTTTGCTCTTGTTCTTTTGCTCCGGGTGAAATATATGTAGTTCTTGTGCTTTTGACATACTGCTCTCTAATAGAT
The DNA here is from genome assembly GCF_019320115.1 of Miscanthus floridulus. Taxonomy (NCBI): domain Eukaryota; kingdom Viridiplantae; phylum Streptophyta; class Magnoliopsida; order Poales; family Poaceae; genus Miscanthus; species Miscanthus floridulus. Next base: position 90,305,238 of record NC_089585.1, read on the forward strand.
CTAGAATGATCAATAGTTTCTTTTCTATTAGCTCAGTTCAATAGAGCTCTGTGATTTTTGCATTGCTATTTGTAGAAGGATATAACTTTTTTGCATGCAAATCATATATTTGTTGCCTTAGACTGTGAAACTTAGGTACTACTAGCACGTTGATGATGCCGCACCGGCATCATGATTAATCTGTTGGGCAGCCTGAGTTTATCTCGTTGGATGATGGTTCAACTAGTTCACAGCTCCTTTCACCGGGAAACCGTAACCTCTACTGGGACCTAGCAAGTAGTAATTCATACGGTGATCCACACATATACTATCTCCCAAACTAGTGCATGCATGGTATGGTCCATCCAGCCCTTAAGCTTGGACGGCTGGACGAGCCTCAAAAGTTGTGTGTGTATATGCATGCTTCCTTCGTCCACGGCTTCATTTGCTTTATAGATGCACGGTGATGGTGTGAGGCCATTGGCTAATGCTGAGGTGTTGTTGCTGGTTAGGTCATTCTTCCGTGGTTCTAGTTGTGGCAATTGGCGCCATCCGAGGACCGGGCTATGGGCTACCGCCTCGAGAGTCTGGGCCAGCGTTACTACTACTCTACGTGTCAGCCTACAAATTCAAGAGCCTTCACCCATATCCTTTGGCTCATCGGGCGCTGCATCACTCGTTAGGCAAAACTATGGGGTGTTTGAATCAGGAAGCTAATAATTAGCCCATGTTTTGGATACCAATTAGAAAGCCTTGATGTGAGCTAATTCTAGGCTATTAAGAGCTAATGAGATCCGATTGGTGGTTAGCTAGAGTCCATTAGCCCATGATTAGCTCATATTTAATCTATTTTTCACAACGTGAGCTAATTTTCAACCCTGGGATCGAAACAGCCCCTTAGTATAATAGTCCATTTGTTCAGGGGCTATGAAGGTGTCACCGCTGCAGTTGACGTCAGAGGCTGCCTCTACTCATCAGCGATAAGGAGATTATTGTCAGCTCTGAGTTCTCGATAAATCAGATTACTCGCATGTACACCGAATGTGGTGGGGTGTGTCAACTGCCTCTTGACAACAATTATACAGGTGTGACTTAGTAGATCATAAATCCCTATTATGTTTCTGTGCATTACATTTATATCTCAAAATACAGTAACATTTGCTACTTTGTAATGTAATTATAATAGCCATCGAGGCGGGCGACCAACCCTGTCCTCCTACACCCCCAAGTTCCTCCGACCATGACCACGATAAAGGCAACATCTTACATATCATCGAATGATTTGAATATTAAGAATGTTGCTCTACTCATCAAATGGTTGTTCAAGCTACTAACGATAGATGGAACATGGCAATAAATTTACGAAATACTCCCTCCGTCCTAATATATAAGGCGCAACCACTTTTTATTCATGGCCCATAATGTGGCATGCTCTCTCTAGAGGCACGTACATCGATACATCAGTACTAGTATTGAGAGAGAGAATTAAATGCGTTTCTTGGTCTTTGAACTGGAGATGGCCTTATATACTAGGACGGAGGGAGTAAATATCTTGGATCTTAACCGCTTTCACAGGTCTATTGAAAAATATGGGCCAGTCTCACGAAGGTTAAAGAAGATTTTCTTTACTTTGGATCTTCATAATCAAAGATGGCCCACAAATTAGATTTTGGGAGGACAAATGGTTCAACAATACAACGCCACATGAACAATATCCCTGTTTGTACAACATAGTTCTGAACAAACTGGCCATCATAGTAGATGTTTTGAGTTCGTCACCTCCCAATTTTTTTGGGCATGGGGATTTGATATGACCTAATTTAGCAGCATGGAATAATTTGTTACCATACATTGGTAATATTACGTTGACACAAGAACAAGATAAGTTTCATTGGAATCTACATCCAAATGGATAGTTCTCATTAAAATCCCTCTATATGGAGCTAATCCAATAAGATGTCCTCAATAGTAACAAGAGAATGTGGAAATTAAAGCCCCTTTTAAACGTTAGGATCTTCCTTTGGTACTTAAGAAAGGGAGTGATACTGACGAAAGATAATCTAGCTAGGCACAAATGGCAAGGAGGAGAGGACTGTTGTTTTTGTCACAACAATGAGACAATTAAGCATCTTGTTTGAGTGTCGATTCGCTTGTGCAGTTTGTGTTTGTTGTGCATGCAGCTATAGTCCTAGTGTATCCAACATATTTGGAAGTTGGTTATGGCATTTAAGTAAGGCCTTCAAGTGGTTAGTCTCATTGGGAGCGGCTGACATTTGTTGGTCGCCTTGGTTATATAGGAATGATGTAATTTTTGAAAAAAAAAATATGTTTCTTCTTCCTTAAATGTTATCCTCTCAACTATCCATTGGCTTCATACCTGAGCTATACTACATAGGTCGGCTTCCTAAGATTATGCTACACACTTAAACTTATGCTATGTCTAGAAGATACAAAGTAAAAGCAGTGTATCTTGAAAATCCAAAACTTCTTATAATTTAGAATGGATGGCGTACTATACAAGTGGTGTGTGTACTTTCTTTAAACTTTGTAAGCTATGTGCATCCTGATATGTAGAGGTCAGGAGTGTTCTCATGATGATTATATCAACTCGATTAAAACTTAATAAAAATTTACCAAAAGCCCTATAATTCTAATTAATATGATGCTTTATTTTCATCTAGTACATTACTAATTTCAAAAATAACCCTCATAAATAATCTTGGAGGTATGTCCGCTTGTTAGAACATGGATAATCTTGGACGTATACGGTGGATAACACATTGGAAACTTATTACCGGTGGCTACTATTACAAGCCTGTATGGATGACTTCATCTTCATGTACGGAGCACAGTGTTTTCCAATGAGCGTATATATTGTTTCGAGGCGGCATAGATGAGTGTTTGTTGTATTATTTTTATTATTAGCTAGATGCTGTGAGAAGACGATCTGGTTGTGCACCACCGCGTAGAACCCTCTCAGTCTCCATTGCAAATGCAAGCATGAGACAAAAACCTGTGACCGCCAACTCTAGGCTCGCCCGAGCTTGTCCCAAATCGGCAGAATAACAGTTTTGGTCCTAGACTATTGCTGGAGACTCAGTTTAATCTCTCAACTTTCAAAAAGTCCATTTTAATCCTCAAATTCTACTTTTAAGCTTAATTTTATCCTAGAAGTAGAACTATAAAAATGGTCGTTTCACTCCTCAAACTTTGCATTTTGGGCTCAATTTCATCCAAAGTGTATTTTGATCTTTAAACTTTTATTTTTAACTCAACTTTGTATATTGTCCTACTCCTAAGTGGAACACTGCACTGTTGCACCTGGTCACCTCAAACGAACAACACCAACAATTGGAGATAGAAAAATAATATTCATCCAAAAACTCTTTAGTAGCCATTAATAATTCCAAACAATTATTGTTAATGTAAAGTTTGAGGAAAAACAATATTCAACCAAAAACTCTTTAGTGGTCACCTAATATATATTGGCCCTGTTCGGCTTACCCTATATTCGGCTTGTTCAGCTGGAACGGTGTTTTTCTCTCACAATATTTCAGCCAGAACAGCGTTTTCAGCCAATTTCAGCCAAGATTCAGTAAGCTGAACGGGGCCATTGAAACAATAGAGATTTAGGCCCAACTAATAACCATTTGTGTCGGGGACCAAATACTGTGGTACCTAAAAAGGTGGAGCTAATAACCATCAAATGTTGATGCTTCCGACCATACAAGAATGCAACTACACTTCTTACCCATACGACCGAAGGTTGGATGCGCCTCGCCCGGCCCCTGAGGGTTGGCTCCGCCTCGCCCGACTCCCGAGGGCTAGACTCCGCCTCGCCCGACGACCGGGGACTAACTCCGCCTCGCCCGACGACTGGGGGCAGGCTCCGCCTCGCCCAACGTCCGTGGGCTAGCTCCACCTCGCCCTGCGACCAGGGGCTAGCTCCGCCTCGCCCGACGTCCGAGTGCTGGCTCTGCCTCGCCCGACGTCCGAGGGCTGGCTCCGCCTTGCCCGACGTCCCAGGGCTGGCTCCGCCTCGCCCGACGTCCCGGGGCTGACTCCGCCTCGCCCAACGACTGCACCCTGCTCCTTCATAATGACGAGCATAGGGTAAGACAGGACACTCAAGTCAACCGCAATATCGAGGACCATACCCTGCACGCATGCGGGAAAGTACTGTCAAGATATGACAAGACGGTCGCTTTAAGCTCTTCCAAGCATGACAGAGCCCGAACAGTGTTGTAGGCGTCGACTTTTGTCTTACAGTGTTGTGGGCGCCGCCAATAGCCCTCGGACGCGGATCCTGACATAAGCATATGATAACCACTACAATACAAGAGGAAACTCACATCATCTACAGTAACGGACGTATGATCACTACCCCGTCTACTCCCCGTAGGGTTGCGGCTCGGCACCCTGGTGCGTTGTGCCACCCACTGGGACAGGATGGGACGTGACCACTTGCTGAACGAAGCCAGAGCGCGGCCCTATCAAGATCAGCGAATGTGCTATCCCTGTCACCGTCTGCCATGTCAGCGGGGCTAGCTCAGAGAAAAAGGAAGACCTGGCACCTTCGAAGGACCTTCGCCCAACCCGCATAGAGGCGGATAGGGTCATCTCAACCTTCTTGTTCGATCCAGCCTCTAGCTGAGCCCATAGAGTCCCCATTGAGGGGGGAATCTGTTGGAAGACGGGTTAAGGAGCAACAGAATGCCACCCGATGGCTTTGCCGACCCTGTCACTTGCGACAGGACCGGATCCCGTTCGAACATCCCTGTTAGTGAGCTTATCAAGCGTGTCACTCGAGCCATCGAGGCAAGTGACGTCGCCTCAACCCCTCCGGTTGCAAAAACCGCGGATGGGGCGACAGTCATAAAAACGAGCCGACCCTTGACTGAATCCCCGCCATGCGTGGGGGCTCGGAGAAGGATGGACTTGCAAGGGGTGACAAACGCATGGTCGCAGAACGATAGCTAAAATCCTAAGGAAGGGATACGGGTCAAAAAGCGTTTCTCCGGCCCGCCTAGGCCTAGGAGTTCGAGGGTGAAAGGGTCGAGATGGCGACTAGAGGGGGGTGAATAGTCCTTTTTAAAACTTAATCACGTTGGCTAACCGAAACAAGTGTGGAATTAAAACTATCGGACTAGCCAAGACTACACCCCTCTATCTATGTTCACTAGCACCTTGCAAAGATACTAATCAAGCAACAAAGGTGCTGGGCTAGCTAGAGCTCTCCTAACCAATTCTAGAAGCAAGGTCACACAAACCTATGCCACTAGTACTTTAAGCAACAAGGAAGCTCCTACACATGCTAGTAAGCAAAAGCACAAAGCCAACTAAGCTCACTAGCAATGCTCAATAACAAGACAACCAATGCCAAATTAGAGAGCGCAATTGCTTAGCTACACAAACTAAGCAATGTGACTAACAAGGTTACATAAACCAAATTAGCCACACAAGGGAGCTACTTCTATGCTACACAAGCAAGAAGGTAACTAGCAAGCTACACAAGCTAACTAATTACAAAAGCAACAACACAAGCTCAATGTATATGAAAGTAATCGCAAGCTTGTGTAACGGGGATGCAAACCAATAGGAAGAACAAGGTTGACACGATGATTTTTCTCCCAAGGTTCACGTGTTTGCCAACACGCTAGTCCCCGTTGTGTCGACCGCTCACTTGGTGGTTCGGCGGCTAATTGGCATCAGCCGCCAAGCCCGCACGTTGGGCGCCGCAAGAACCTACCCCGGAAGTGAGGGTAGCTCAATGACATGCTTTACTAAAGTTGCTCTTCGCGGCTCCCGCGGGGCGAGCACAATGCCCCTCACAAGCTCTTCTCCGGAGCGTCACACAAGCTTCTTGCGGGCTTCCACGGAGACCACCACCAAGCCATCTAGGAGGTGGCAACCTCCAAGAGTAACAAGCACCACCGGCTTGCAACTCGATCACCTAGTGCCACTCGATGCAACCTCACAATGCAATCGCACTAGAATCTCTCTCACACAATCGAATGATCACTATTAAGTATATGTGAGATGGAGGGCTCCTAAGCACTCTCAAGCATGGACACAAAGTCCCCCAAGGTGCTCAGCATAAGCCATGGCTGAAGGCCACTTCTATTTATAGCCTCAAGGGCTAAACTAGCCGTTACCCCTTGAAAGCTCTAGTTTAGTTTTGGTTAATTGATGAAACCCTAAGTGCTAACCTAGTTTATCAAGATGATTATGAGATAGGTAGCACTACTCCAAGTGATGAAGCAATGGCGAAGATCATGACAATGGTGATGGCATGGTGATGGTCAAATGCTTAAACTTGGAAAAGAAGAAAGAGAAAAACAAAAGGCTCAAGGCAAAGGTATAAAATATAGGAGCCATTTTGTTTTAGTGATCAATACACTTAGTGAGTGTGATCATATTTAGGATAGATAGTCGTACTATTAAGAGGAGTGAAACTCGTATCGAAATACGGTTATCAAAGTGCCACTAGATGCTCTAATTCATTGCATATGCATTTAGGATCTAGTGGAGTGCTAACACCCTTGAAAATGTTTGAGAAAATATGCTAACACATGTGCATAAGGTGATACACTTGGTGGTTAGCACATTTGAGAAAGGGTGAAGAAGACAGAGGAGATACCAGCATCGATCAAGTGACCGGACGCTGGATCTGAATGCATCAGACGCTGACTGCCTGCGTCCAGTCGTGCTGACTTGGCGGTACAGTAGCTAGGGTATACCACCGGACGATGGGCTGTGTCCGGTCGAGGTGGACCGAACACGTCCGGTCGGGGAAAACGGATTTGGACCCTTACTGTACTCGACCGGACGCTGAGGCTCCAGCGTCCGGTCAGTTTAGCCGGAGCGTCCGGTCAGCACTTAGCCGTTGTGATCTGACGGTTCAGTTTTAACTCAGAGTGACACGTGGCATAAATCAGTGGACCGGACGCTGAGTCCAGGGTCCGGTCAGTATGACCAGAGCGTCCGGTCAGAGCGCGTTTTGCCTAGTGAAGGGGTATAACGGCTCAATTCCATGGGGGCTTCTATTTAAGCCCCATGGCTGGTTGTAGCTCTAACTCTTGCACATTTTTCATTGACATAGCAACCTTGTGAGCTTAGCCAAAGCCCTCCCACTCATCTCCATCATTGATTCATCATCTTTGTGAGATTGGGAGAGAATCTAAGTGTATTGCTTGAGTGATTACATCTAGAGGCACTTGGTATTCGTGTTGCGCTGCGGATTTCGCTTGTTTCTCTTGGTGGTTGCCACCACCTAGACGGTTGGAGCAGCGGTAAAGGATCGACACGAGTTGGTGATTGTTCGTGGCCGCCTTCGGTGATTGTGAGGGGAGTTGTACCTTCCCCGGCGGAGTGCCGAAAGATAACTCTAGTAAATTGCTCATGTCATTGAGTTACCTCACTTGTGGGTCGGTTCTTGCGGTGTCCTATCGTGTGGACGAGGTTTGTGAAAACCTCTTAGCCGCCGAACCACCAAGTGTTGGTCGACACAACGGGGACGTAGCGTGTTGGCAAGCACGTGAACCTCGGGAGAAAATCGATTGTCTCTTGTCTTTGGCATTCTCCCGATGATTGGATATATATTCATCTTATGATTGGTTCATCCTCTACACGGTGGTATAATCGTCCTACTCACTTATTTACATTCTTGCAAACTAGTTGATACAAGCTCTTTAGTGTAATTAGAATTGAGAGCTTGCTTTATTATTTACATTCATCTAGTTGAGCTCTTTAGAGTAGCAAGTTTGTGTGCCTAAGTAATCATTGCAACTAGAATTGTTGGATAGGTGGCTTGCAACCCTTGTAGAGCTAGAGCAAGTTTGCATTATGCTATTTGTCATACTAATCAAATTGCTCTAGTTGCTTTGTAGATTTTTAAATAGGCTATTCACCCCCCCCCTCTAGCCATATTAGGACCTTTCACCCCTTCACTGGGCGTTTTTCGGGTCGACCGGACGCAGCATCGGATGCACCGAACGCGAATACCGGACGTGTCCGGTCGCTATACCGGACATGTCCGGTAGCTGTCTGACCGCCACGTGTCCTACCGTTGCCTCCAATGGCTCTCTAACAAGATGACCGGATGCTCAGCCGCTGAGTCTAGTCGAGTCCAGTAAGCCTCTAGAGCCGACCGGACGAGTCTGTTAGAAACTGACCGAACGCTGAGCCTCAGCGTTCGGTCGAGTACAGTAAGCACCCACAGACAACCGGACGCGTCCGGTCACACCGGACCAGACGTTGCCAGCGTTCGATCTACTGTACTGCCGAACATTGTGTTTTCGGATTCACACCGGACGCGTCCGGTGTGGCGACCGGACGCGTCCGGTCGCTAAGTACGTCGCCAAATACCGGACGTGTCCGGTCACCATACCGGACACGTCCGGTCACTCTGTAACCAGCGCGACTAACTCATTTTTAACTCTATCTTCTTCACCCTTGCTCAAATGTGTCAACCACCAAGTGTATCACCATGTGCACATGTGTTAGCATATTTTCACAAATATTTTCAAGGGTGTTAGCCACTCAACTTGCCACGCCACTCGATCCAAGCGACGATGCAAAGTTAGATCACTCGAGTGGCACTAGATGACTGATATGCAAACAAGTTTGCCCCTCTTGATAGTATGACCATCTATCCTAAACCTGGTCATAAACTTCTCTACACACCTATGACCGGTGAAATGAAATGCCCTAGGTTATACCTTTGCCTTGCGCATTCCATTCCATCTCCTACAATGTTGATGCAACACATGCGCCAACACGATCAACAATGATATGATCCACTTCATATCATCACGTGATCATATTGGTTCATCAATCTTGACTTCACTTGCTTTTCACTGTTGCCTTCGTCCATCGGCGCTAAGTCTTGCTCAAGCTTCACCGCCACGCGGTCCATCGCTCCAAAGCCTTCGACTTGCCCTTCACGCTTGCAACCGGTCCATCAAGCCAAGTCATGTCTCATGTGCAATGAGCTCCTTCATCTTCACATGTGTGAGCTTTTGCAACATCTCCAAGCTATTTTTACCTTCATGGCATATGTTGCTCACACACATGTACATGTGGACTAATCACCTGTGTATCTCACATAAACACAATTTGTCCACCTAGGTTGTCACTCAATTACCAAAACCACACAAGGACCTTTCAGAGGGCTAGCCCAATGATTTCAACGGTTGTCCCAACAAAGGATGGGCCCGCAAGTGGCCAAAACTCAGGCGCACGAGCCTCAAGGGAGTCTCGATCCACAATCGAGTCTCAACCGGGCTGGCCCTGGACGAATCTCCATGGACGGGACACTAGGGTTCCCTTTAAACTATCCAGATGTCAAAACACCAAATCTCACAGCCATACCGCGAAGTGTCCGAATTACCCCCCGGGCGATTCTATCCGAATCACCCGGGGGCTCGGGGGCTACACCCAACGGGTGCGCTCGCGCGCACCCTCTGGTGAATCGAAATACCCCCGGGCAATTCTATCCGAATCACCCGGGGCCTCGGGGGCTACACCCGACGGGTGCGCTCGCGCACACCCTCTAGCGAATCGAAATACCCCCTGGGCAATTCTATCCGAATCACCCGGGGGCTCGGGGGCTACACCCATCGGGTGCGCTCACGTGTACCTTCTAGCAAGTCAAATCAACCCCCGAGCAATTCTATCCGAATCACCCGGGGTCTCGGGGGCTACTGTCGGGGACCAAATACTGGGGTACCCAAAGAGGTAGAGCTAATAACCATCAAACGTTGATACTTCCGAATAGACAAGAATGCAACTAAATTTCTTGCCCATACGACCGAAGGTTGGCTGTGCCTCGCCCGGCCCCTAAGGCCGGGTTGGCTCCACCTCGCCCGACGACCAAGGACTGACTCCGCCTCGCCCGACGACTAAGGGTTGGCTCCGCCTCGCCCGACGTCTAGGGGCAGGCTTCGCCTAGCCTGACGTCCGAGGGCTGGCTCCACCTCGCCCGATGTTTGGGGGCTGGCTCCGCCTCGCTCGATGTCCAAGGGCTGGCTCCACCTCGCCCGACGTCTCAGGGTAGGCTCTGCCGCGCCCGATGTCTCAGGGCAGGCTCCGCCTCGCTCGACGTCCGAGGGCTGTCTCTACCTCACCCAACGTTCGAGGGTTGGCTCCGCCTCGCCCGACGTCCCGGGGCTGACTCCGTCTCGCCCAACGACTGCACCCTGCTCCTTCATAATGACGAGCACAGGGTAAGACAGGACACTCAAGTCAACCGCAATATCGAGGACCATACCCTGTACCCCTACGGGAAAGTACCGTCAGGATATGACGGGACGGGCGCTTTAAGCCCTTCCAAGCATGACAGAGCCCGAACAGTGTTGTAGGTGCCGACTTTTGTCTTACAGTGTTGTGGGCGCTGCCATCAGCCCTCGGACACGGATCCTGACATAAGCATATGACAACCACTACAATCCAGGAGGGAACTCACATCATCTACAGTACACAGACGTATGGTCACTACCCCATCTACTCCCTGTAGGGTTGCGACTCGGCACCCTGGTGCGTCTTGCCGCCCGCCGAGGCAGGATGGGACGTGACCACTTGTTGAACGAAGCCAGAGCGTGGCCCTATCAAGATCAGCGAGCGTGCTATCCCTGGCACCGTCTGCCATGTCAGCGGGGCTGGCTCAGAGGAAAAGGAAGACCCGGCACCTTCGAAGAACCTTCTTGGCCTCTGATTTTTCTTCTTTCTCCCATCTATAACCCCTGCTCCCCCATGATCTATAAAAGGGAAGGTAGGACACCCCACTAAAGGGATGGATCAATCCTACACACCACGCACCACATAACACACAACTGAGCAGCAACCGAGCTCTCAGTACTCGCTCGATTTTTTCATCAGAGACTTGGGACATGTCCCTTTCTCGACCGTTTGTACCCCCTACTACGAACCTTTCAGTGCTAATAACACGAGCAATAGCAGCAAACTGGACGTAGGGACATTCTGCCCGAACCAGTATAAACCTTGTGTCTTTTAGCACACCATCCGAGCCTAACGCGCAACAAATATAAATTTACTAGTTGGTGTTTACTCGAAACACCAACAATTTGTGTATAAAATAATATTGTTATCCATAGGCTAAAAATAATTTATATTTAAGAATATTTAGGTCTATATCTGTATCCATCTTATTAGAATATGAATATAAATATTGAAAATGTGCTATCCGGTTCGGTAGATGGGACGACGCTAGGGACAATAATACCTAATGATAACTGTCCATCCCAAATCGTGGGTGGTGCTGAACAAAGGACGAAGTTGTGTCAATATGCATTTTGATAATTCATGGATGAAGTTGTGCCTAAAATATAAAGTTTTCTTTTCGGATAGACAAAGTTGAATTAAAAATAAAAAATTTAAAGACTGAAATGCACTCTGATAATTTATGGATAAAATTGAGCCCAAATGCAAATTTTGATGATTGAAACGGTCATCTTTATAGTCCCAGGATCAAATTGAACCTAAAATAGAATTTGAGGACTAAAACAATCTTTTTTCTCTTGAACACGCAAAAGACTTGCGCGCCTTCGTATTAAGGAAGAGAGAGTGTTTTTTTACCGTGCGCCTTGGCGGCGACTTAGGTGAGGGCCACAATGATATGAAATAAGCTCAAGCCCTCTCTGAACATTGCGACTCTAGCCTATTACTCTGGACATCACATAACTGGGTTTCTTTGCGTCGGCGTGTACCCATTGGTCCGCCACATGTTTGATGACGGTCGTTTTAAAAATTTAAGGATGAAACTGAATCTCGAATAATAGTTTATGGACCCACATGGCCTCCCAGATTCGTATCGTATACTGCTCCAGTACACAACAACATCAATACAAACCTAGCTACGGACGTGCGTGGCAAACTGGCAACGGCCGATCTTGAGCTCATTAAACCACCTACTGCTATACTACACGAGATGCATGGTAGGCCCTGGGTTACAGGGATCAATGGACCAGGCTACGCGGTAATGTAACCGTAGGGAGGCACGTACGTACACTCTACTAATTTGATCCCGGAGGACCACGCCCAGTAGTCCACTTGCGACGCGAGCGTGATTAGGGTCTGACGCTCTCGGGGCCCACGGTGCAGTGGGCCGGCAGCAGAGAATCATCATCATCATCATCAATGATTGAGCGAACAAACGACGCGGGGCCACACCGACGAACGCATGCACTGGAACTGGAGCCTAGCCACCGCCGGCCGCATGCGGCATGCCCCCCGAGACCCGGGGAACTTGTTGCCAAGGCGTGGCCCACGCGGCGTCGTTCCTCTCTAGTGCTAGCTAGCCTTCAAGCTCTAGCCGTGGGGGGCCATGCATGCATGGCCGATGATCAAGCTGAGCGCTAGCTTAAATTCGCGTTGCATGCTCGGCCGAGTGGCTTGTCTCCTCCTGGTCCGGCTGCCAATGCCATGCATGCATGCCGCATTCCTCGGCATGCTCAGCTCGGCCGCTACCGCTCTACTAGTATCTACTCCGTAGGTTGGCCAGAGGAGAACGTACGGTAGACTAGCTAGCTAGCTTTTGGGCCATGTTCCTTCCTCCTCCTTTTTTGCTCCGGCCGGCGAATATATATATATATTTTTTTTAAAGAACCCGGCCGGCGAAAGTTTAAGTCTACTACTAACGTCGATCTCGATGTTGGCACATTGCCTGATCGGCTGATCGTCAGATTCTTCAAATCTTGATCGGATGGCCTGCCGCTGCCTGCGAGGTGCAAGGCAAGGCAGACGCATGCGGTACTGTTCTCAGCCATGCATGCAGCGAATCCTCGTCCGGATCAGAGTAGCAACATGGTCACCAGGCTCGGCAATAAATGTTCCCATCAAAGCCCCGACTGTAGCTCCTTGTACGTACGTGACTGGCCTGCCTCTTGGACGGATGCATGCATGGAGTACGATAGCTCAACCTCAGGGCCCACGCACTGTATCTCCATGCATCAGACTCCGAGTTGACTTGTACCCGTCAATCAAACAAACGGAGTATTCGCAACCATTGAATCCTGGCTCAGAGCTGCTGCCTGCTGAACACTGTTACGCCTAGAACCTCGCAAGACGCAACAGATCGATAGTGGAGTACTGTAAGCTCAAGGCTCGCAGCTCCAACAATATGCATGGCATCGTTCGCCCGGCCCGAGTCCTCTCTGAATGCACCGCTGGGCCCTGGCTGGCTGGCTGGCCCTTCCATTTCCATTTAGGCCTGGTTTAGATTGCAAGTTTTTTTACTCTCTGTCCGTCACATTAAATCTTTGGACACATACATAGAGTATTAAATGTAGATAAAAAAATAACTAATTACACGGTTTGATTGTAAATTACAATACGAATCTTTTGACCCTAGTTAGGTCGTAATTGGACAATAATTGTCAAATACAAACAAAAGTGCTACAGTACCAAATACTGATTCCTAACCTCAATCTAAAACCAGGCCTTGCTCCAGGCTGACCACCGATTTCTCCTGTAGAACCCCGCACCATCATATCGGCTTGGTTTTTGTTTTGGAGCAGCGAAATTCCAAGGAGTTTCACATAGGACCACTTCTTCTGACCACAAATAGTAAGTACAATTACTCCAATTTAGGACTACTATTCCCACCCATGGCCACTGGCCTTCATTCTGGAAAACAGCAGCAAAGCTAGCATTCAGCAGTTCATTGTTTATAAAAAAAAGAAGAAGAGGAAAATTCATCACAGGTCCTCAAACATGGTGTTGGGTATCATCTAGGTCCCGTACTGCTATTTCTACGTCCCTAAACTTAGTTTCAGGTCTCGTTAGGTCCAAATAAATCTTAACTCACTCATTATGCTCACGTGGCGTGTGGCGCCCACTTGTCAACCCTAGGTCCTTCTCTGATCCCTGCACATGGCCCAACAGCCGCGGTGGCCCCTTCGTCCCTGACCCGCCGTACAAAGGATATCCCAACTCCTAGCAGCACTAGCGGATTTATTTCTTAATAGAAAAATCTTAATTTTAGTGGGGCCTTTAGAGTCCATAATTTTTGCTTATATTGGGATATCCTTTGTATTAGCGGTTGATAAAAAAATTTCATCGAGGTTATCCATTCATGTGCAGATTCTAATGAAACTCATCTTGATCTAAAAGTTGAATCTTAACATTGTGTGGTAATAATCCATTCCATGGTATTCCCTTCTTTCCAAACTAAACCAGCTTCTAGAATAATCACCCAAGTCAAACTTTCATGAGTTTGGCCAATTTTATAGTGAAGAATACTAATATTAGTGACACCAAATAAGTAGATGATGAAAACATATTTCACGGTGTATATAATGATACTAATTTGATGACATAAATATTAGTATTCTTCTCTATAAACTTGATTAAACTTAAAATACTTTTACTATAATAGGTGTAGAAGTTGATTTATTTTAGGACGGAGGGAGTACTAACTTCGGTCACGTTAGATCCCAATGTCATATATATTTGATATAAATGTACCCATACCATTATAAAGATTCAATGTTGCTACGCACTAGTTAATGACTAGTGGACTAAGAATTAGTCTGTATGTTTAGATCTCTAATCTAAGGACTAAAATTAGTTAACCAGTAGTTCGTTTTATGGATCCAAACAGGGGCTAAGTAAATTGACAACCGAAGTTTGGATATTTCTACTCATGCGCGCAACCTCAAACGCACGTCACTCTTAGCCTCATGAATCACATACTGTTTCCTGTCATCTGTATACTAGCACCGCCTTTTCTCAAAAGGAATATCACTCCGTCTCTGTGTTTAAACAAGAGGAACATCATCCATCTTTTGGACCATTTATCCACTAACCAACACTTGAAATACAGGCGGCTAGAGTGTAGGATGCTCCCACTCTCCCACACCGCAACCACTCCTAGTCCTACGGTCGAATCACGTACGCAAGCGAAAACCAAATGGGAAACTTAACAATGATCTTGACACATGCACGCGAGTGACAAGTGCTATTCCAAATTTGCAAACGCGCAGAGGGACGAAGGACCTAGTAACACCCACCCACCTACACAGTGAGTGACTAGCTATAGCCTAGCGTGGAGGACCATGCCTCACCACGAGGCACCAGCATTGGAACATACACTCACTCATCTTTCGTTTTCCAAATCCAAACGGAGGGAGAACCCATGAACGCTCGTCACACCGCTCCATTCCACTTCCACTAGCTAGGATATATTGAGAGAGAGAGAGAGAGAAAAAAACACTCCGTTCCACTAGTACTAGTACCACTACTACTACTACGAGCTAGCAGGCCGGAGAGCACTGCGCGCGCGCTGCAAAGTCCGCGAGGCCAAGAAGCGTAGCGCAGTACTCCTACCTATCCTACCACGTACGTGCTCTACTACACCCAAACCCCTATAAAACCCCATCCACAGTAAAACCAAACCCCGAGAGCACTTGCCATCGCACGGTAAAAAAAAACGCAGCCACACACACACGCACTCGTCCGGCGTCCGGCCAGCAGCAGACTCGCTCGCTCGCTCCAAGCAAGGGCGGCGCGCGCGATGGACATGGACGAGGACATGGCGCGACTGCAAGAAGAGCAACAAGGCCGCGCGCGCGCGGCGTGGGTCCCTGGCGCGGTCATCGTCGGCGCGGGCCCCTCGGGGCTGGCCGCGGCAGCGTGCCTGGCGGCGCGGGGCGTGCCGGCCACGGTGTTGGAGATGTCGGACTCGCTGGCTTCCACGTGGCGCCACCGCACCTACGACCGGCTGACGCTCCACCTCCCGAAGCGCTTCTGCGAGCTGCCGCTGCTCCCGTTCCCCCGGGGTTACCCGGCGTACCCGTCCAAGGACCAGTTCGTGTCCTACCTGGAGTCCTACGCCGCGGCGGCGGGCGTGGCCCCGCGGTTCGGGTGCCGCGTCGAGGAGGCCGCGTTCGACGCGGGCGCTGGGGCGTGGGCGGTGCGCGTGCGCCTGGCGGGCGGGAGCGGCGAGCTGCTGCTGGCGCGGTGGCTGGTCGTTGCCACGGGGGAGAACGCGGTGCCGCGCGTGCCGGACCTGCCCGGCGCGCCGCGGTTCGCGGGCCGCGTCCTGCACACGTGCGACTACAAGTCCGGGGAGGAGTTCGCTGGGAAGAAGGTGCTGGTGGTCGGGTGCGGCAACTCCGGAATGGAGGTCAGCCTGGATTTGTGCCGGCATGGCGCCACGCCCTCGCTGGTGGTGCGAAACACGGTAAGTAACTAATGATCCACACTTTTTGCCGTGCTTGCTCCTACTAGAGCGGCGGACTTATTACCACTCATTGCTAGGGACCCGTCCTTTTCTACTCTCCGTTGCCTTGCTTTGGACAGCCAAAGTACAAGTGCTGCTGCGAGTTTTGTGCCATCCTGCTTGCTCGAGCACTTTCTTTCCCCTAGGATGATTGTTGGTTTTATTGTGCGCGTCGCGCTTGGTTCTGGGGCATGCTGCTTCATTGTGCATGGTCATATTTGGCCACGCTAAGCATAATTAGACCTACTAACATGTACGATGTGTGTGTGTGTTTGGGATGTCTCTGTCTTGTCGTCCCCTGTCGTTCTCAGCACCCACCCATAATACCAGCTGCTTGCTCTGTTTTCTCTTCCATGGAGTACTTCTATGACGATGGATACTTGTGCTCGCGCATTGCAGGTTCATGTGCTACCGAGGGAGATGCTGGGTCTCTCGACGTTCGGCATAGCCATGGCGCTGCTGAAGCTGCTCCCCGTCCAGGTGGTGGACCGGATCCTCCTGGCGGCGGCGCGGCTGGCGCTGGGCGACACAGGCAAGCTCGGGCTGAGGCGTCCCAAGACGGGCCCCATCGAGCTGAAGAACCTCACGGGCAGAACCCCAGTGCTGGACGTCGGGACGCTAGGCCACATCAAAACCGGCAAAATTAAGGTTTAGTAGCGCCAGCCAACGTGCTTTCACCAAAGAGGAGAGCAAGCAGCAGCGCACGCAGCGCAGTTGTAGAAATGACACATGATGATGACCAGTCAAACACCGTGGGAATCTGAGCCCCCGGGCCGGGGACGCCGTGGGCCAGTGCCTCCTCATCTGGCAATGGCAGTCCGGAGCTCAGGCTCACTCACGCACACATTTCTGAGTTTTATTTCCACCCTGAAAAAAAAATGCAAATGCTTCGTCCTGGCTGATGCGAAACACATGATGGATGGATGGCCAGGTAGTGGGAGCAGTGAAGGAGGTGACCCAGCGCGGGGTCAGGTTCGCGGACGGCAAGGAGGAGCAGTTCGACGCAATCATACAGGCCACGGGATACAGGAGCAACGTGCCGTCCTGGCTCAAGGTAAAATCCCCTCCGTCTCTTCGCCTTCCTTCCTAGTACTGCCGCCTGCAACGACACGAGGGGGGAAGGACTGGGAAGTGAGTGACGCCGACGCCGACGGAAAAGGACTCGCTTGTGTTGTCCGGCGGAGGTTTTGGGGCCTGGCCTGGACGCGCTGCAGCGCGCATGCCATCCTGCCCCGTTGGTTGCCCTTCTCGTGTATGCCGGGCGCGCAGGGGCAGCTCGTGCCCCGCGCGTTCCTTTCTCCCGAAGTGTCCCTCGCGCCAAGTGATCGAGTCAGTGACTCACCCGGGGGTATGGGCGCGTGCACAGGAGCAGGGCGCCGGCCGGCGTCCCTAGCTCACTTGGGTGAGGACGACGGGTATACGGACTCGAGACTTTGGATATACACTTCACTTCACTTTGGGTCCAGAATTACCTTCCCAGAATTAATTAAAAAATCCATACTCTGCAGGATGGAGGTGACGTGTTCACGAGAGAAGGGATGCCCAAAATCCCCTTCCCGGACGGCTGGAAAGGGAAGAACGGGCTCTACACCGTCGGGTTCTCGCAGAGGGGGCTGCTCGGCGCCTCGGCGGACGCCCTCAACATCGCCAGAGATATACATTCTCAGTGGAAGGACATGGTGAGCAGACCCGGTAACAATATTGTGCTTCAATGTAACAACAATGCTGTTTGACTGATCGATTGGCCCTCGTGTAAATGTACAGAACCCAGGTGGTGGTTATATTGATGCCTCCAAAAGGTAGCATTGTGTATGTACATGATGACAACATGGTTTTTGTTTGCCCAAGTGGTGGCCAACTTGAAAGCCCTTTATACAGAGAATCAATCGATATAGACGATATGGCTTCTAGACGTGCCTAGTTCTAGCATTGATACGAGAGCAGGTTCCTTACGGGAGAGCAGGGGGCAACGTGATTGAACCAGAGTGGCTTTTGTTTTAGGGGGTTGAGGGAAGCCGAAGTGGCAAATGGGTGTTGTTGACAGGTCCATTGGTGGACTTGGGCTTCCTCTTCTGGGCCAAAATTAATGACAGGGAGTATCTTAAGGTTCCTGGGCCACGACTAGAGTCACGGCCCTAGTGGCTCTAGGCCCAAGCCTGCTCCTGGCCCTAGATCCACCATCTCAGTTTGTTGCGAGTCTTGTCTTGTGAGTTGTGACACATAAACAGGAGAGGTCTTGCGTGAGGGATAACCGCACACCACTATCATGGCCTTCTCCATCTTGCATCCTCATAGTCATTGTGGCCTAGGCGCACCACCGAAAGCTCATGCAGGAACAAGGAAGTGTGTGGATCTTCAGCTCCTTTGTTCCCCATGTCGGTCCCTAGACCCATGAGCCTTGTTGCCATAGTCTAGCACCATTTATCATGGTGATTAACCGGTTCACTTAATGACAGCGTTGGTAGACACATACAAAGGCCTAGCACCATCATATCTGTGAGGATGATGTGATGACCATGGAGCGATTCCCCATCCTCTTGAACTGATGTAGAGGTGTTTGATCTACTACGGCTACGGGCGAGCAAGTGTTGGCTTCCCTGTTGAAGATGTGATGGTATGGACGGCCATGGCAATCTATTGCTAGTAGGAAATCCCATAGGCCATCTTTGTGGGCCTAATCCTGGATGGCTATGAATATACTCATCTTTGTGGGCCCACTCATAGCAAAGGAGTGCCCCATAAACTTAAGGTTTTTTTAAAAGCTGTTGCACTATAGTGTTTATCGAGCAGAATTTATGGAGCAGTCTCAACACTCTCTTAATCATCTTGGCCACCCCATGATGGGCAATGGACGCAAAAAAAAATCAAGCATGCGAGGCGAGATGCATCCGGATACTACCACGTGGAGGTGGCCGCCTCATCGGCGTCGAGCTATTGGGCTTTCAGTTTTCAGTTTCATAAATTTCAGTAGTATACTAATCGTGTACCACATGGAAGCCACCGTGCAGCGTGGCCGATCTTACCATGCGAACACATATGGTGTGACAGTGTAATTTTGCCGCGCCTGCCTGGCGTGACCAAAAGGGCTAGAAATTAAAATTAAAATAGGTGGAGATATTTTTAAAATAAGATTTTTTTTAAAGGTTTAAAAATAATAACATTTTATTTTTGTTATTTTTAATAACCCTATCTATTTTTATTTTATTTTTATTTTTATTTCTAACTCTTTTGGCCACACCAACACGTTTAGTGCCACATAAATCACGCTGCCGCCCACACACGTTGACGCGGTAAAATCTTAGATGACGATTTCCATGCGGTACACGATTAATATGCTAGTGAAAATTTATATTATATTTTTTAGCGTCTTAACGATATCAAATGAAAAAAAAGGTAAAACCAAAACATTGTAGATCTCATTGAGAGCTAGAATTTTTATATAAAAAGTATCTTTGTTTGATACCATACAAGAAATATATGATTCTTGTGAGGTAGGAAGCTCTAGTACGCGATTGATATATGGTTGAAACTATATGTTATTTTTCGTGCATCTTAGCGATCTCAAATTAAAAAACTAAAACTATAAAGTTGTAGATCTCATAAAAAAACTACAACTTTTATATAAAAAGTAGGTCTCGCCTGGCTTCACTGCTAAAAAAATGGCTAATAACTATCTCTGACTCATTTAAATAGATCTTTGTTCTTGCTACATACTCCATCTGTCCAGAAAAAAATGCAATTATGGAAAACGTGCCAGTCAAACTAGCTCAACTTTGACCAAATTTATAGTGAATAGTATTAGCATTTATGTCTCAAAATATATTTATTATAAAAATATATTCTATAACTAATTTAATGATACTTATTTGGAGTGTTAGTATATTTTCATATAAGTTTAGTCAAAGCTGAAACTGTTTTTCTTGAAATATGAAAATTGTATTTTTCGTGGACGGAGGGAGTATTACACACGTTCCTATTTTTAATCACTTGCTACTTTTTTCAGTACTGCACATTCTGCTCCCGCCTGGCTTCACTGCTGAAAAAAGTCACTGAATCTGCGTCCATCCCATGTCGCCCCCGCGCTTCAACCTTCACTGCTCACGTTAAAGAAACTGGCATGTTAACGCTTGGCACTGAAACGCCATTTGGTAAGCCCATTTCCTTGATACTACATGCTTGGAAAGTTCGCAGCCCATGGCCCATGGCCTACACCGAACTGCTCGGGATGCACAATGAAATCTTCAAAACATCACATGGCGAGCCTTATTGCAGATTGAGATGACACTCAAGTACTTCGAGGGCCGTGGCCCATGGCCCATGACCACAGCGGACATGCTATCGCCATAGTCTGCCTGTCGCATTCACGGTTTTGTGGCCTTTTGTAAAGAGAGAAGGTACGGATATTTTCACAATATATACTCCTAAGAGCATCTCAAGAGACTTTTTATATCTTTTATAATTTACAGAAATATAGATTTTGGTGAGAAAAACAGTCTAATAGCATATAGAAAAGTCGTTGGAGAATACAAAGATATGAGATATGGAAAACATTTTTTACTCAAATGGCTCTCTAAATGATGATTTAGAGAATAGATTTCCATGCGGTACATAAGAGCAGCGCGGCGAGCGTGAGGACCAGGCCGTCGAGGCCGAGGAGCGGGCGCGCCGCGGCGGTGGAGGCGGAGGAGGAGCGCGATAAGTCCTGGACGTAGCGGACGTACTTGACGGCGGTGAAGGTGAAGGAGAGCCCCTGCGAGAGCTGGACGCCGCGCACGACGGGGAGCGGGAGGAGGCGGTAGATGCACGTCATGAGGCCCGTGGCGCCGAGGACGAGCAGCACGGCGGCGACCGCGAGCCCCGCGGCCATGATTTGCGGGACGGTGAGGTGCGCGGAGGAGAGCGCGACGGCGGCGATCGACTTCATGGGCTGCACCGGCATCTGGATGCCGCAGAGCAGGCCCGTGGCGAAGTTGTAGAGCGCCGTGAAGATGAGCGTCGTGCCGAGGACCAGGTGGGGATATTTTTTTTATTTTAACATGTTTTTGAAACTAATTTTAAATCTAACATGGTCGATTTTTTTTAAACTAACACTTTTGGCAGCGCCTATTGCCCTGGCGTGGCCAAATGCCTGTGTCGCGCCATTCATGGTGACGCGGCAGAGGGCTGACGTGGCGGCGACCGGAATCGCTGGCCGCTGACGGGGCAGGGCCTGCCGCGCCATCGACCTTGCCGCGGCAGTGACGCGCCTTGATCCGTGGCGCGGCAGAGCCGAATAAAACCCCGCTGCTAGTCCCGCCTGCCCGAGCAGTAAGCCCACCTGGCCGTCGCGCCCGCCGCCCGCCCGGCCGTACCTGAACGGTTTAATCGGAACATGTCGCGCCGATAGTGGGAGTTATTCTAAGTATTGCTTGACGTAAAATCAGTAGTGGATTTGTTTCTGTCTTTTGTTGAATTAGTTTCACAGCCGAATAGCTAATTTGATAAGGCAATGATTTTTTTCCGTCTTTCATAATACGGTTAACCACCATGTTAACTAATCGATTACGAAAAATTAGATCGGATTGAAACGAATATTTTTTTAAGGAAACTTATTTCTTGGGATTTTTGGCCCTATATTGTAGGATCGGCGGCGACGCGACCATGGACCCTGGCTTCCTCGACCCCTCACGCAAGAAGCCAGCCACCGGCGTCGAGATACCCCGGTACTACCGGTTTCCGAACTAGTTGCCACTTAATCTCGCATGCAGTGATGCCGCGACGCATTAAAATGAATATGAAGCAAATAAATGAAGTCCATGCGCAAGTTGACAAGCTGCTACATAACATTTTCATTGGTTTGATATAAATTCGATATAACATAACTAACTAAGCCTGCAAGTTTCGGACGCCAATAATAGTTCGACCTAACAAACTAAGACCCAGGAGTGTAAGGATCCCTCGGACGCTTATGTCTCTTCGGATTTATTGGCAACACATTGGGAGTGTAGCCAACGTCGGTGTGGTCGCGTCGCCGGTGCGTACGCCTCGTACCCTACAAGTATATGATATGCACGATTACTTAGAATTCTTTATGATCGTTAGTTCATGATAGTAAAGAGAGTGTAACCTGATGCTGTGTCAGAACGTTGAGACCATCCGTGTACTCCCTGTACTTGCGCCTCGCATTCTCTCTAACTAACTCTGATTCCGTTCAGATAAACAGAGCTGTAGGGAGTGTATTCTGCCTGTTCCATTGCTGCATTGAACACGATAATGGATTAGCCATTAATAAACTCATCATATGTAACCATATCGAAGAATATAATGAACCAAAGTATTTACCGGTAAACTAGTACTAAGGGGCCTCTCAACGGGCCATCGTTCCCAACACCAAACCTGGAGTAGGTACGAGCAACCTCCAAGGTTCGCATACCCTGAGGTGCGACAGCAGGCAACGCATAGCTGTCGATACGTCCATGCCAGGACTGCGCTGCCCCAGTTGTACACCGCTATGTTCTTCCACGGCCAGCGTAGTATGTCAAGGAAAATCCAGCTGATGGTGTTGCCCGAGACGTCTGAGAAGAGGAAAGCACCAAGAAAATGCTAGAGTCGCACTCAAGCGAACATGTCGATCTGAGTCTCCTCAGCTTGTGGGTTCAAGTAATCAAAGCGCTCCGTGATCCAGGACGACGAAACACCGGAAGTTTTCCTGAAATTTACCAAAGAAAATGAGACCTGATGGCTGCAGAAAAGTAATGCAAGTATTAAATAGACTTCAATTTCTCACTTATTTTTCTTGGAAGCCTCGTCGTCCGGTGGACTCCCTCCAGTGATCGTTGTCAACTATCTCTGTCACTGGAAGTCCTCTCAAACGAAGGCCAAAAATAGCCTTCACGTCCTGCATGGTCAAGGTCATCTCGCCACATGGTAGGTGAAACGTGTGGGTCTCAGACCTCCACCTGTTATAAGAATAGAACGACTGTTAGTTGCTTCAAATTTGTTACAAGAAAGTTTACGTACAAAGAATGCACTCGCACCTGTCTACACCTGTAGTAAGTAGTGCTGGGTCAAGGGATGGAAGACCGTGGTTGACAACACGGACAAGCTCGAGGAAGCCGGCACGCCGTATGTACGGCGTATAACACTCGTCCCACAGTGCGCCCTGGTGTGTGTGCGGGGCCTCAAAGTAGGCAAGGTCACCTCTGCATCGTTGTCACTCAAGATGTGTGCTCGGTGCTGGTCGTCGTACTCCACCTCAAGAATGGGGTACAACGGGTGCTGCGTGGGAGGGGTCATCCTGTTACAAATCGATAAACAAAGCGTTAGAGTATTCAAATTAATATTATGTAGCATTGCAAAATTTGAACTACTTGTTATGCAATATAAAAGCACATGTATATATTCAAAGTAAAATTTACAGACATATCATGCACTAGTAACATAAACAACTTCACTAGGAATATAAGCATTTGACGAAACTTCATGAAGTCATCAAAATTGACGTATCACGCACTAGTAAATACCGACATTTGTAAACTAGTATCTATATCCAAAATCCCTAACTAAATAACTAACTATAAACTACATAATAAATACCTAATCAATCACTAAACCTAAAATTCTAACCTCAAACCTAAAAACTACCTACGTAAATCACAAACAAATTCACTAACCTACTATCCTAAATCACTAACTATCCTAAATCACTAGCTATCATAAATCAATAACAATCATAAAACCCTAACTATCCTATATTACTAATTATCCTAAATCACTAATTATCCTGAAACAATAATAATCAAAATAACATGAAATCGAGAGGGAGGTACCTTAGGAGCGGGCGGCCTTGACGCGCCGACGTTCGTGGCGCGACCGGTGCGGGCGCTGCGCGGCGGCGGGGCGCGTGCGGCTGGCGGCAGGCGGGTGGGCAGGGGTGCGTGTGGGGGAGGGGGGGGGGCTCGCTCGCGATATTTATTTGGCCCAGCCGCGCGCATGCTCCGTGGCGCGGCAGAGCCCTGCCACGTCAACGATCGCGATTTCGGTCATCGCCACGTCAGAACTCTGCCGCGCCACCATGCATGGTGCGACATAGACATTTGGCCGCGCCAGGGTAATAGGCGTGGCCAAAAGTGTTAGTTTTAAAAAAAAACGACCGTGTTAGATTTAAAATTAGTTTTTAAAAAGTGTTAAAATTAAAAAAAAATCTAGGTGGGACGCCAGCGACAGCGCGAGCATGATCGGGATGTAGGTGCCCAGGTCGCCCACCGCACCGCCCAGCTCGGACCAGACGGATGTGTTGAGGCGGATGCTTGAGGGCAGGAACCCGAGGCGTCGGCCGCCGGTGCCCTCGCCGTGGAGGAGCGGGTCTGCGGCGGCGGACGCCATGGTCGTTGCAACGACTTCCTTCTCTGACCGGTGGTGGATGGTTGCGCTTGCGCTACGGCTGAGCTCTACTCCTATAAAATACTGCGCGGCAGCTGTTTCCAAGAATTTAACACAAAGTGCTTGTTTAGTTCCTAAAAAGTTTCTCAAAAAGTGCTACAGTAGCCATCACATCGAATCTTGCGATACGTGCATGGAGCATTAAATGTAGACGAAAAAAAACTAATTGCACAGTTTGGTTGGAAATTGCGAGATGAACGTTTTGAGCCTAATTAGTTCATGACTGAACACTAATTACCAAATAAAAACAAAAGTGCTCCAGTAGCCAAATTCCTAAAAATCACGAACTAAACACGCACAAAGATGCGATCTTGATGCTCTTTCTTAAAAAAAATACGATGATGGTTTTTTCCTAGATCAGGTTAACCCGTTTTTATGTTGTAAATACAATTTCAATCTTGAAAGTGGATTTTTAGGTTTATAGACTTTTTATGTTGTATTACTCAGGTTCATTTCTCTCCACGTTGGCTTCTTACGTTGATGCGGCGTGATGACTAGGCTATGTGAAGCAGCTCTGTACCAATGCATTTCGTTGTAGGCGTGACCAGCGCCATTGCATCCACAGCCGTCTCCTTCACCTGCGTCATCGTCGCTAGCTGCCATGGCCCGTGTGCTCATCAGCTGCCTCGCGGCCGTATTCTTCCTCCACATCGACGTCGGCGCAGTGTATGCCGGAGGCCGAGTCCGCCGCCGCGGCCGACGGCGCGGGCGCGGCGGCGTCGGCTGCCTGCGGCGCCCACCTGCCAGACCAGCGCCTCCGGCATGCACTGCGCCTCGTGCGGCTGCTCGTGGTCCCGCATCTCCACGGAGGTGAAGTTGAGCACGGCGTCGTGGCGGGCTAGGAGGTGCACGCAAAAGCCACAGCACGACGGCATGCCATGGGCACTCTCGTCGGGCACGTTGCACAAGGCGCCGGCTTCCTCATCGGTCTGTTTGTTGTAGCCACCAGTGTCGGTTGAGCCCGGTCACGGCGTCGTCAAGACATTGCCGGCTTGGTTGTTGGACCGCGACTACAGCGAGCCCCTCCAAATGCGGCACCGCGGTCCTTCTACTGGTCCGGCATTGCCGAGTTCGTAACCACGTTCATCTTCCTCTGCGTGTCCGTACGTGGCTCCCGTGCTAATGGTGATGGGCATCAGCAAGTCCCCCTCCAAGTGAGCACCGTGAGCATCCAGCAGGGCATCGCATGGGCGTTCGGCCGGTGGCATGATCTTCGCGCTCATCTGCTACAACGCGGCTGTGTTCGTCTACTACAGTACTACATAGTGATGCAGTGCCTGGGCGGCTGGGCCATCTGTGGCGCCGGCGCGCGAAGGCGTTCGAGAGCGCGCTGTACGTGTCCGCGGGCGGCGGCGGCAAGGCCGTCAACCCCGTGTACACCAAGGGCGCCACGCGCCATCATCTATGGCAGACCGCATGGTGTCGCAGTTCTTGGTCGCTCGCAGCACGCCTGCCGCTGCCCTTGCGGACGCAGAGACGGACACGGACACCGCCATCACGCCATCATCTATGGCAGACCGCATGGTGTCGCACTTCTTGGTCGCTCGCAGCACGCCTGCCGCTGCCCAGAGACGGACACGGACACCGCCGTCACGCCACGAAATGCATTGGCAAGAGGTGCTTCAGAGAGTTTAGTCATCACGCCACATCAGCACAGGAAGTCAACGTGGAGAGATATGGTCCGTATGGACCTAAGTAATACAACAACAACAAAATTTATGGACCTAAAAATCAACTTTTAAAGTCGATGGACCTAACCGAAACACGGCCACAAGTTAATGGATCTATATTACATTTAACTCTATAATCTAATATCGAGGGTATTAATACGATAATATCCTATTAAGGTTGTATCGAATTAAAATATAATTTCGACAATTTTTCTTATATTGTATGGTACAGAAATATTTACTCATAAATATATCATAACTTTAATTTTTATAATACCCATGTATTGATGGTGTTAAATATTGAGTTCCTTGACTTTCGCTGAGGACCTGTAAAAATATATAATTTTAATATATGATTATAATCGGTGGGGACTTAAGTTGGTATCTGTCGAGGATTGGTATGTTCGTTCATTATTATAAATTTATAATGGATATCTCTCTCGATTTTTATATGGTAGCCCTTGTCTGATTGCGCTAGTATATGCGTATAACTTGTAGATATATTTATTTAGATTAGATTGATAATAAATTGCTCAACATTTCAATTCACAGTTTCATTGTTAATTGGTTCATCCACGGACCAGGTTCTGACAATAAGAATAAATTTTATTCCTAATCAAAGCTACATCCACAATCTAGTGATGGAAGTATTTATTTATATAGGAAAGAATCTAGAGTTCAAAGAGCAATACTATTATATTTATTATTTTATTTTTATTTATAGAAAAGTTTAGATTTTAAAGAGCTATAATATTATATTTATTATTTATTTTGATGTTTGTATAGAAAAAACAAGAGAAATAAAAAGAAAAAGGACGGAACCGACCATAAAAACATAAAAGAAAAGTGTTTTCGTGGGTGACACCGTTTCTATGGTTGGTTGAACATGTTGTTAATGGACACCAAAACACACTTGGATGGGTGGTTAGCGGAATTTTTTATGGCAAAAATATGTAAACAGTAACCTAAGTCGATGTCTTAGTTGGACTTAAGATTTTGTGGCAGAAATTTTACCTCTTTATTATTAGTTATAGATTTAGACAAAACAAGATTAAACAAGATAAACAGTTAATTAAATAAAACACAGCATCTTTGAGAGTTTTTTTAAAATTTATTATCTAAATCATCGTTTGAAGATGTCGTTTTCTATATATTTTCACTCTTTAACGATTTTTCTATATTTTATACATATTCTAGAGAGTTATTTTCTCTCTCAATCTTTGGCTAGTGAGAAATCAACAATAAAAAATGGCTACATTTGATAGCAAATTAAAGTTGTTGAGGATATTTTTTCCACCAAAAAGTTCTATTTGGAGTTGCTCTTATATTTGCTTGTTGCCTCCAAATCACAACCGCAAAACGCACAAACCATGCCGTTGATCCCTGCCATCCCGAGAACCTAACGCCCGATGCGTGTAGGGCTGGACAAAATACTCGCGGCTCGTTCGACTTGTGGTCGGCTCAGCCCGGCTCGACTCGGCTCGTTTTAACTTTTTCACGAATTGAGCTAGAAGTATAACTCCTATTTTAACGAGCCAGCTCGCGAACTGCTCACGAGCTGAAACAAGCTGAGGCTTATCAGTCCATGACTATGAATCTAGAAGATAATGATGCTGACCTAAAAGTGTACATCTATTCTATTGGTATGTAATACTTATTTTCAGCTGTTTCGTATGAATTTTAATTTTATAATTGTTATGGTACTTAAATGTTGATTTTATGGATTGTTTTTCAGGGAGAAGGTGATGATGCTGACATTGAATCTGTATACTTTTTCTAAATTTGTGGTGTCAAGCAACTAGTTAGTATGCTGGAACTGTATGATCATGGATAGACCAGCTATGATAAATGGTTAATACTTTTGATAAACCTGATATGTATTAATCATGTATGGTTGAATAATGGTGAACGTCACCTTTTAGAATTAATGTAGCATAAACATTATAAATATGTATGTCATATTTTTTTTATAGTAGCTCACGAGCTAAACGAGCCAGCTCGAGCTCGGTAGCGAGCCGAGCTGAACCTAGCCGAGCGCTGGCTCTATATCCAGCCCGGGCATGCGGTGGGACCTCCACGCCCGCCTCGTTCGGGCCTACCTCGTTCCCGACTCCGCCGTGGCGGGCCGGCTCGTCGCGCTCCTCGCGTCACCCGAGCTGGGCCACGACATGCGTTACGCTCGCAGGGTGTTCGACGGAATATCCCAACCTAACGCGGCCGTCTGGAACTACATGATAAGAGGGTACACCAACCACGGCGCGGCTTCAGACGCGCTGGCGACGTTCAGGGCCATGCTTTCGAGAGGGGCCTCCCCTGACAGTTACACCATGGCCGCAGCTGTGTCTGCGAGCACCTCTTTTGTCAACTGGCAGTGGCGAGCTACTGGAGACGCAGTCCA
The DNA here is from genome assembly GCF_019320115.1 of Miscanthus floridulus. Classification (NCBI taxonomy): domain Eukaryota; kingdom Viridiplantae; phylum Streptophyta; class Magnoliopsida; order Poales; family Poaceae; genus Miscanthus; species Miscanthus floridulus. The sequence goes on from NC_089585.1 coordinate 90,333,946, forward strand.
TGCCATTGTTCGGAAGATTGGGTGTGCATTAGATCTATTCATTATGTCAGGTCTTGTTAATCTATACGGAACTTTTAGAAGCGCTGAAGATGCAAGGAAGGTTTTTTGTGGAAATGCATGAGAGGGATGTGGTGTCTTGGATATTTCCAAGTTGCTAATATTTGGATATTTCCAAGTAAGCTATCATCTCAGAAATTCAAATTTGTTATCAGATCCCAAGTTGCTAATATTTGGATATTTCCAAGTTTCTGGTACTCACTTTTCAGCATTCTTTACTGTCATACAATGGAGTTCAGAAAATCTCCATGGGTGTTATTTGTTTAATCTTGGGGGAAATCAGAGTTATTTGTCTACTATAGTATTATGATTGTGTAGTGGGTGAAGTTTAAATTTCTTTACATTTTTAAGTTCCGCCATACAGTAAAGAATGTTGAAAAATGTCTACTTCAGAAGACAAATTTTTAGCACCTGCATAATCTCAGGAACTTATAATGACCGGGTCATTAGACTCTGCGTTCTCCTTTTAGTTAATGATGAGACGGCATCGTATGGTCCTAGCTGAAAGATGGACCATGTACTTGGTAGTGGCCACTCATCTGCCATGGTGAATCTGAGGCGAACCAGGCCTGGAACAGTGTCCCAAGTTCAGATGGAGTCACCGAATTGTGCCTGCGTTGCCACCAGGAATCTCCAATCCACGACTCATTAACATAGTGTTTGCTGGCGCAGTCAGCAGATGTTCTACATCCCTTGTACAGAAGGCAAATGGTCGCATTCTGGATTCATGCCCTCAAGTCTGTGCTGTGGAAAAATGTTGCTGAACAGAGTTAGGACTCGAGCCCAATGTTTTTCTAGATTCATATATTATTAGTAGAGTCACTCTCGTATCCTAATAGCCAATATAAAGTATAACGTTTTTCTAGATTCATATATTAGTAGTAGAGTCACTCTTGTATCCTAATAGCCAATATAAAGTATGTACTCTATCGTTTCAAATTAGAAACCGTTTAGTTTTATTCTCGGTCAAACTTATCTAACTTTGGCCAAAATTATACAAAAAAATTGCACAATATCTACAACATCAGGCAAGTTTCATTAGATACACTATAAAATATATTTTGATACTATATTATGGTTAAAGTTTATAACAAATGCACAAACAACTACAATGCCGAAGAAGATGAAATAAAGACACTGTGAAATATATTTTGATAGCATATTTATTTGATATTGTAGATGCTACTATATTTTCTATGAGCTTGGTTAAAATTAAATAAGTTTGACTTAAAACTAAAACAACTTACAATTAAAAAGTAGGGAGTATCATACTGCATTGTTCAATTCGTCAAACTTTCATCTCAATAGAGTCTAAGAGCCTAGTCCAAGGCCCGTACAGTCCGTGATCCAGTGGATGCACTTTTCAAGTGAGGGAGAGTAGAGCAGGGTTGTGTTTAAACTGCAGAAATCTCATAAAAAAGAGTTCAGTTTACAGAAAACACATAAAAGTGGATGGAAAAAATCTTTCATTTCCAAACAGGGGCTGACTGTGAGTCGTGACTTTTAGATGTGTGTGCTGTAGCTTATTCCCAAGCTTGGTGGCAACTGTACAGGCCAATTGATTTGTCAAACGTCGGAAATCAAAGCTTGGTACAAAAAGGGGATAGCCAGATAGATTTTGTTAGCAAAAAAAAATCCAAAATCTTTTTGAGTCTCAACAATAAATACTGATCTTCTTTCAAAGGGTGCCGCGACATGGCTTATCGATTGAGATGAAAAAACATTCAGGAAAACACGATGATGGATAAAAAGAGTGTACAGCATTCCATGGGGTGCCGCGACTTGGCTTATCGATTTAGATGAAAAGAACATTCAGAAAAACACGGTGATGGACCAAAAACAAAAGACTGTACAGCTTTCTCTCTAAAGAAAAAGACTATACAGTTAGATTAACAGAAAAACCTACTAAACCCAAACGTTTCGAGTTCTATTTAGAACAGATGCCAGAAGACCGAGATGAAAACCGTGTTTTTCTCTCATAACAAAACAACATCAGCCGACTTATCAACCGCAGAAAGCATCAGCTGAACAGAACGATTAAAAAACACACAAAAAAACACGATGGTGGACAAAAAGGTGTGTAGAAAAAAATAAAGTAGAAAATGGGCTCATCGAACTGTCGCAGAACCGACCAATTTATAAGAATACAAGTACAATGGCAATCCGCAAGCGGTCGCACTGTCATACTTGAACCCATATAAACCCGGTAGTCTGTCGAGTACCACGACGGGTCTCGATAAACGATTTACAACAACCAAGATCGTACATGATTCAACATACATGCCACATATTACATAAAGTTCACAGATACTTTTCATCATCAGAGTACGAATAAAAGTTATTACAAACCGAGTTTGATAAATAAAACGGAAGCAAATAAGTTTGAAGATAAAGTTTCCAACATAGTTTGATACAGTGCCAAGCCAGATCACGGTCCACAAAAGCAAAGATAGGAATTACTAAAGAAGCCTGCCCAAGGCTTACTCCTCATCCACAGCGGGATATAAGCAACTCTTGCAATACCCGTGATACACAGTGCCATCTGCAACAATGGAAAAATAAACCCTGAGTACGAGAAGGTACTCAGCTAGACTTATCTGTCATGAACCAGAAATAAAATGACTCCAAGGATTATGCAAGGCTGTATAAGTGGACGTAACTCGACAACATTTTTGCGTAAAAACAATAGTCATGGTACAGTTACAATTTCTTTATCAGGTTAATTATAACTATCCATTTCTAAATTTGCAACTATCCTGTGCCAAACATATGGTATATCATTTAGAAGCATACAATAGTAACCATAGCAGGTATTGTAATTCCATATTCATCCGAACCATCATGTTTTATAACATAGTTGCTACGATGTTGGGACTAGCCAAGTTTCTCACTATCCGGGAGAGACGGCGATTCGAATCGATTTCAACCAGCTGGGAATTTATTCCTAACACAAACCCAGGTCTACCAGCCACGATAGCCTTAGGTCACCTTTGGTACAACTCAGGTACACATTTCGCGGGTCCGTACCGCGCCGCACAATCTGAAACACCAGATGCTAGGATGCTCAGGCCAAGCCTGCCCTTGGGCTCAGTCTGATCGTTCCCCGGAAGGAGCGCACAACAGAACAGTTCTCGGCCTGAGTTGAATTACTCGGCTTCACGGTCGGAACGAGTTATCCGACCAGCTAAGTGAGAGGCATGCGTTCAATCTTGTCAGAAGCGCCAACAACGGTATGGTCCTTAATCGACACAGACGGAGATAAATTCACACCCAAGACCTCCAAGTCTTGTTGCTTCTCTATCGACTTCCCGTCCGGTCTCGATTTACTTTTACCTTATGGTTCTGTTCCACGATAGCAGATATAGCCAACCGTGCTACGGTATCCACCTACATCTCGCAGGTGATAGGACATCACCCGACTTCTACCGGTCTAAGCATGGCTAAGCATATATTCGATCCTGAACCTATACCGGTTAAATGGTTAATATCTGGACAAGGAATTTACATGCATCAAGTGGTTTCATTCAACTCTTATAACCTAATGCATCAATCATAAGTACGTAAGTAAACATTTGTAAATTACTGGGAGACTTATAATGCTTCAGGGCTTGCCTCACAGAAAGGAAGTAGGGCGGTGGTCAGGGCACTCCGGAAGCTCTTTAGGGTTCTGCTCCACGCTTTCGGGAGCTACGGCTTGCGGATCCTCCTGCTGGTTCCCTTCCTCTGCTTCTTCGAATTCCAGAGAAGTGATCTCTTCCTCCGATCCTAGATGCATGAATGTGGCGTAAGTATTACGAATGCATATATGTTAACAAGTGCATCATGTTTATTGAGTAGGTGCATATCTCTTCTTGATTATTAATTAACTACTTCTATAATGCATTGACTATGCCACAAAACAATAGCAATTTGTTTTGCTCATAACTGGGGTTCTGCTAATCCAAATACAGTCATCCTAGACTTTCTGGAAAGCTTATCAAATTCCCTACAGCTTTGTTATTAACCATTTTTACAGTACACATCGTTTTCCACATGTAACTCATCAAACTACAGAATCTGTCCGGAAACTATTCAACATGCAACATAAAGTAACGATACTTCTACTTCATGTAATCATTCAAAATTTGACAACATAGAATCCACCAACAGTTTAAGCATACCAAATACATTTAATATCATATAATGGTGAAGCCCAAACTATTTATTTAATAGCCTTTATTATTTTATTTATATATCTAGGTTAAATAATAAATATATATCAGATGTACTTAATAAATCCTCAAATATTTATAGTGCCTTACTAATGCTATCAAAGGACTACTATCAAAATTTCATGTCATTTTACTAAGTAGAACATTCTATACAAAAATGACAAGGAAGCAAGGCTTGAAATAGAATAAATGGAAAATCCTATTGAAAAGTGTCAAGCAACAGATTTCCTATTTTTATTAACATCCATATGGTACTAGGATTACCTCCAACAAATTTCATGAATTTTGGACTCATAAATAATTTATAAAAATTCATGCAAGGATTGACTATTCATAAAAATAAATCTATAACTATAAATCTACCCATGCATTAGACCTCAAATTTTTACCAAAGTTCATATATGCTAATACTAGCTTACCACAAAAATTTCATAATTTTTGGAGCACAGGAACTCTAGATATAAAATAAACAAATTTGAATGCATTCAAAAGCACATTTCAAATCCTTATTTAATTCTCCAAAAATTTCTGCTGTAAGTGCCAAGGTAATATTTTTAATAAATACTAAACTTCCTAATGAACACTACAAAATTTATTTCACAAATTTAGGAGCTACCCAACTGAAGATACAAAAATCACAAATCACACTTGAATCTGGAATTTTTGAACTAGCCCTCAACACTGCTGTCGCTGACCGTGGGACCTACGCGTCAGTTGGACCCACATGTCATCGAGACGAAACAGAGCAGCGGCGCTGCGAGACGATGGTGCGGCCAAAGCTCATCAATGGCGAATTTGCCGGCGGTGACACCTTCACTACGTGATCTACGTGACCTAGCGCACCGGTTGAGCTACTCGGTGGGACCTCTCGTCGGGGCTACGCACGGTGGCGGCGCTCATGGCGGCTCGGCGGACCGGGATGACGGCGCTACGCCGGTGGAGGCCACGGCGAAGCAAGCTCAAGCACTGACGAGCTTCTACGGACTCAGTCGAACCTAGCGCACAAGAAATCGCAGCAAGAGGTGTACGGTGGCCTTCCAGCCACGGTGACGAACTTGGCGGTGGAGCTCTGGTGAGCTTGCGCACGACGCTGGCGCTTACCGAGTGCTATCAGCGGGCATGGGAGGAGGCAGTGGGTTGCTGGGGTGGTGATGGAGTGTTGCGGTGGTGATGGAGTGGCTTGGCACGAGCTTGCGCATGGCTATGGCGACGACGGAGCTGCGGGAGCTCGGCGGCTGCTGCTGGCGCTGCGAGACGATGAAGGAGGAGCGGGGAAAATGAAATGAGGGCGCTGGGCGTTGCGAGCGGGTGCTGGCGTGTTGAAGGCGCGCTTCGGCGTACCTTGGCCGCGCTGGGCAGAGCGCCGGCGAGGCATGGCCACGCTCCGCGCCACGCGGCGACCACGGCCTGAACCGGTCGGCCACTGAAGGTTTTGATTCAGTTCGTTTAGTGAACCGAAACCAAGCCTGACGACGGGTTTTCACGTTGAGCAAACTCTTAATCCGTGGACTTCTAGCCAAAACTTCCTAAACCGAATTTGTAGACCTATGTACCAGCTACAATATTTGTTCAAAGCACTTGTTCTAATTCGCAATAGAAATAGAGTAAAATCATGCTCAAGGTCGGCTTGTCAGGCTGTCAGTGATCCAGACTTAGAAAAAATTTCTTAAGTGTTGAAATCATGATTTTGCTGATTTTTGTGGGACCTATTCAAGCATGTTAGAAGCTAAATCAGTCCATGACCCAGAAATAAAAGTTGTTCTTATGTCAAACACTACAACTTTGCTTTAGTGAGCTCCTCCATGCAAGGTCTCTAGCACCTAGTTCAACTTTAGTCAAACATGTCACTTTTAAATGATGAAACACATCAAAGCATGGCTTAATGACCAAACTAGCCCTAGCCCTAAATACCAAAGTTGTTCATGATGATATCCTAAACATGTTTAAGCTATTTGAAAGGTCATTCAATCATTTCACGTAGTAGTCACTCATAAAGCCAGTTAGTGCAATCACATGAAACATGCCTTAAAGGCTTGATTATGAAAAGTGACTTTCATGAATAATGCCCTAATTGCTAACCCAAGTGTGGTTACATGTTTTTGTGACTCACAACCACCAAATACATGTTTTCATTCATGATCATTTGCATATACACATGGAGACATGAAATAACGAGAAAGGTTGCATATGATAATGAAACATGTGATAACAAAGAAATGTTGCAGATGTTTCAATCAAATGTTTCAATTGTAAATGCTTGTTTATGAATGCGTGATGATCATGCTCCTGTTATACAAGTCAAGTTATGCAAGGCTAACACCCGAGGTGTTACAGCCCCTCCCCTTATAAAAATCTCGTCCTGAGATTTGCAAGACCTACCATTCTTGGAAAAAGGCGGGATAAACTTCTCGTAGATAATCTTCTGTTTCCCACGTAACATCTTGTTCACTATGATTGTTCCACACCACCTTATAGAACTTAATAATCTTACTCCGTGTCACCCTCTCCATCTCTTCTAATACTCGAATTGGCTTTTCTTCATAGGTCAAATCCGATTGAAGCTGCACGTTGGTGGGTGCAATAGCTTCTTCCGGTACTCGAAGACATTTCTTTAACTGAGAAACATAGAACACATCAAAGATTGCACTCATCTCTGGTGGTAGTTGTAACTTATACGCAACATTTCCTTTTCGTTCCAAAATTTTGTATGGCCCTACATATCTTGGTGAAAGCTTCTTTTTCATCCCAAATCTTTTCACACCTTTCATGGGTGATACTCTCAAGTATACATAGTCACCCACTTCAAAAGTCAGTGGTCTTCTTCTTTTGTTGGCATAACTCTTTTGTCTTGATTGAGCTGCCTTCATATGTTGTTGGATGATACGTACTTGCTCTTCGGCTTCATTGACAAAATCAATACCAAAGTATCTCCTTTCACCGGGCTCAATCCAATTCAATGGAGTTCTGCACTTTCTGCCATACAAGGCTTCAAATGGAGCCATTTTGATACTCGCTTGATAACTGTTGTTATAGGAGAATTCAGCTAAAGGTAACCATTTCTCCCATGAACCTTTTGAAGATATAACACAAGCTCTAAGTAAATCTTCTAGGATTTGGTTCACTCACTCTGTCTGTCCTGAAGTTTGCGGATGATAAACTGAACTTCTAATTAGCTTGGTTCCTAAAGCTTGGTGTAAGTGCTCCCAGAAACGAGCTATGAACTGTGGTCCTCGATCTGAAATTATAGTCCTGGGTACTCCATGCAGTCTCATGATCTGGGAAACATATATCTCAGCGTATTTCCTAACTATATACCATGTGTTCACAGGTATAAAGTGTGCTGACTTGGTGAGACGATCTACAATAACCCAGATTGAATCGTGACCTTTCGACATCATTGGAAGGCATGTGATAAAGTCCATGCTGATTTCCTCCCATTTCCATCCTGGAATAGGCAATGGCTGAAGTAATCCAGCAGTTTTCATATGGACGGCTTTCACTCTACTACAGTTATCACACCTAGCAACATAGGCTGTGATCTCTTTCTTCATCTTAGTCCACCAAAAACGGGTTCTTAAATCTTGATACATTTTACTACTATCCGGATGGATAGACAATTTGGATGAGTGAGCTTCATCTAAAATTTGATTCCTTAGCTCACAGTCTTTTGGTACCACTAACCGGTCCTCAAACTATAATACAGCTCTTTCGTCTAATCTAAAATATTTGGTTTCTTGCTCTTGCATTTTTCTCTTGATGTGACTTATTCCTACATCTGTCTGCTGTAGCTCTATGATTTTGCCCTCAAGCGAACAACTGATTATGATATTGTGTAGTACAGCAGGATGTAACAAGTTGAATCCATCTTCTAACAATGCTTCCACAATGTTGCAATGGGACTTTCGACTGAGTGCATCGGCTACTACATTAGCTTTACCCGGATGGTAATGCACTTCTAAATTGTAGTCCTTAATCAATTCTAACCATCTTCGTTGTCTCATGTTCAGCTCAGGCTGGGTAAAGATATACTTGAGGCTTTTGTGGTCAGTATAGATATGACATACATTGCCCAACAAGTAATGTCTCCATATCTTTAATGCATGGACAACGGCTGCAAGTTCCAAATCATGTGTAGGGTAGTTGACTTCATGTTTTCTCAATTGCCGAGAAGCATATGCAATTACTCTTCCTTCTTGCATAAGCACACATCCTAAACCTATTCCAGATGCATCACAAAATACATCAAAAGGCTTTTCAATGTCTGGTTGTGCTAGCACAGGTGCTGTAGTCAACAAAGTTCTGAGGGTGTGAAAAGCTGTTTTACATTCTGGTGTCTATTTGTACTTCTCATCTTTCTAAAGTAGTCTGGTCATAGGCTTAGCTATCTTTGAGAAATCTAGAATAAACCGACGATAGTACCCTGCTAACCCTAGAAAACTCCAAACTTCATGAACCGAAGTTGGGGCTTTCCAATCCATGACCTCTTGTACTTTTGATGGGTCTACTGAGATTCCATCTCTTGATAAAATGTGACCTAAGAAATGTACTTTGCTCATCCAAAATTCACATTTGCTAAACTTGGCATATAGCTTATGCTCCCTCAGTCTGGATAGGACAATCCTCAGATGTTCTTCATGATCTGTCTCATTTTCTGAATAAATCAATATGTCGTCGATAAACACGACCACAAACTTGTCAAGTTCGAGCATGAATACCGAGTTCATCAGGTACATGAAGTAGGCTGGAGCATTTGTTAGTTCGAAAGACATAACCAAATACTCGTATAAGCCGTACCTAGTAGAGAAAGCAGTTTTAGGTATATCCTCCGGTCTGATCTTTATCTGATGATAGCCTAATCTCAAGTCAATTTTGGAGAATACCTTTGCCTTCGCTAGCTGATTGAACAAGATGTCGATGCGGGGTAATGGATATTTGTTCTTGATGGTCACTGCATTGAGTGGTTTGTAATCTACACACATTCTCAGTGACTTATCCTTTTTTTCACAAACAAGGCTGGACATCCCTATGGAGATGAGCTAGGTTGGATAAGACCCTTGTCCAATAGATCTTGCAATTGAACCTTAAGTTCTGCTAACTCATTGGGTGGCATTCTATAGGGCCTTCTGGATATGGGTGCGGTACCTGGCACTAATTCAATCTTAAATTTCACATCCCTATCCGGTGGTAGACCTGGTAATTCTTCTAGGAATACATCCAGAAACTCACAAACCACTAGCATATCACATATGGTGGTGGTTTGGATAGCACAGGCTAAATGTTGGGGTTCGAATTCGCGGGAGAGTGGGATGAGGAAAGCATTCCCTCCCGTGGGTTCTCTCAACATGATAGTATGGGTGCTAGTGTCAATAAGAACACCATGATCCTTCATCCAATTCATGCCTAAGATTACACTTATTGACAACCCGAGCAATATTATCAAATCCGTAGTGTACTCCCTCCCTTGTATCACGATGAGTACATTTTTGACTATCTTTTTGGTAGTAACAGTACCCCCTGCTGAACTTATGTTAAAACCCCCTTTGTTTACTTCAATTATTTCTTGATCATGTCTAGATGCAAATGCTTGACTCATAAATGAATGAGAAGCTCCCGAATCAAATAAAACAACAGCGGGATACTTGTTGACAAGAAACATACCAGCCATGACAACTTCTCCGGCGGGCACTTCCTCCACAGCGGTATAATGCACTTGTCCTTGACATGCCCTGGCATTCACCTACCTCTGATTGTTCTAATTTGGGTTGCCATTCCTCTTGGGGTGGGGGCATTCCTTGGACCAATGACCCAGTTGGTTGCAGTTGAAACATGGTTGATACTTCTGAATCCGGTGGAGCTATCCTGATTGCCATCTCCTTTTGGTAAGGCAATAGTGAACGCCTTATGGAATGGTTTCTGTGGCCTATTATTCTGAGCTTTCGGTGGTGGAGGCCTAAACTTAGGTGCAGGTGGACAGAATTGTGGCCTAGCTGTGATAGGTGCTTTTGACTAGAAAGATCCGGATGCACCGGCCTCATATGCCCTCTTGCGACCTTTAGCAACTGCATACATGTTGTTGTGGTTTTCTTGGGTCAAGGCATCACTAATAAACTCATTGTACGTGGCACACCTAGAATTTGCCATAGTTTTCATAAGTTTAGTACCCAGACCTCGCTTGAAACTCTCTATCTTTTTCTCTTCAGTATCCACGAAACTTGGAGCATATCTTGACAAGTTGTTGAATGCGTGCATATATTCTGTGAGTGACTTTGTTCCTTGAGTGAGCCTCATAAATTCGGCTGCTTTCATGTGCATCAGGCCTAGGGGAATATGGTGTCCCCTAAAAGCTAGCTTGAACTGTTCCTAGGTCACTCGCGCATTAGCAGGCAGGGATGACAGGAAATGTGTCCACCAGATCCCTGCAGGTCCTTGCAATTGATGAGAAGCATACTCTGCTTTCAGATGCTCCGTGACCCTCAACAGACGGAATTTATGCTCAATGGTATTCAACCATTCATCGGGCTGCAATGGTTCCTCAGCCACCTTGAAGATCGGAGGCTTCGTGTCCAGAAACTCCTTGAATGTACTATGCTGATTTGGCTCGGCCCCTGGTTGATGTGGGTGGCCACGAGCAGTATTTTGCGTGATAAGGCGCAAAGCTTCTTCCATTGTCCTCTGGCTCCCTAGGAACTGGGTAAAGAATTCCTGAGCAGATGGCGATGGTGGGGGTGGCAAGTCATCATGGTTGCCATCCTGGCTGCCACCAGCTCTAGCACGGGTGTGCGTCATCTGCGAAGTTGCAACAATAAGCGATTATTGGTTGATGTCAAGAGATTGCAGATGAATTAAGTACTCATGCCAAACTGAAGTTACTGGAGAAAATTCTCAAAAGCACAATAAAAACAGAGGCATAACAATTCATTCCCGCAACATGACATCACCAATTTATAAGAATACAAGTACAATGGCAATCCGCAAGTGGTCGCACTGTCATACTTGAACCCATATAAACCCGGTAGTCCGTCGAGTACCAGGACGGGTCTCGATAAACGATTTACAACAACCAAGATTATACATGATTCAACATACATGCCACATATTACATAAAGTTCACAGATACTTTTCATCATCAGAGTACGAATAAAAGTTATTACAAACCGAGTTTGATAAATAAAGCGGAAGCAAATAAGTTCGAAGATAAAGTTTCCAACATAGTTTGATACAGTGCCAAGCCAGGTCACGGTCCACAAAAGCAAAGATAGGAATTACTAAAGAAGCCTGCCCAAGGCTTACTCCTCATCCACAGCGGGATAGAAGCAACTCTTGCAATACCCATGATACATAGTGCCATCTACAACAATAGGAAAATAAACCCTGAGTACGAGAAGGTACTCAGCTAGACTTACCCGTCATGAACCAGAAATAAAATGACTCCAAGGATTATGCAAGGCTGTATAAGTGGACGTAACTTGACAACATTTTTGCGTAAAAGCAATAGAGTCATGGTACAGTTACAATTTCTTTATCACGTTAATTAAAACTATCCATTTCTAGATTTGCAACTATCCTGTGCAAAACATGTGGTATATCATTTAGAAGCATACAATAGTAACCATAGCAGGTATTGTAATTCCATATTCATCCGAACCATCATGTTTTATAACATAGTTGCTACGATGTTGGGACTAGCCAAGTTTCTCACTATCCGGGAGAGACGGCGATTCGAATCGATTTCAACCAGCTGGGAATTTATTCCTAACACAAACCCAGGTCTACCAGCCACGATAGCCTTAGGTCACCTTTGGTACAACTCAGGTACACATTTCGTGGGTCCGTACCACACCGCACAATCTGGAACACCAGATGCCAGGATGCTCAGGCCAAGCCTGCCCTTGGGCTCAGTCTGATCGTTCCCCAAAAGGAGCGCACAACAGAACAGTTCCTGGCCTAAGTTGAATTACTCGGCTTCGCGGTCGAAACGAGTTATCCGGCCAGCTAAGTGAGAGGCATGCGTTCAATCTTGTCAGAAGCGCCAACAACGGTACGGTCCTTAATCGACACAGACGGGGATAAATCCACACCCAAGACCTCCATGTCTTGTTGCTTCTCTATCGACTTCCCGTCCGGTCTCGATTTACTTTTACCTCATGGTTCTGTTCTACGATAGCAGATATAGCCAACCATGCTACGGTATCCACCTACATCTCATAGGTGACAGGACATCACCCGACTTCTACCGGTCTAAGCATGGCTAAGCATATATTCGATCCTGAACCTATACCGGTTAAAGGGTTAATATCTGGACAAGGAATTTACATGCATCAAGTGGTTTCATTCAACTCTTATAACCTAATGCATCAATCATAAGTATGTAAGTAAACATTTGTAAATTACTGGGAGACTTATAATGCTCCGGGGCTTGCCTCGCAGGAAGGAAGTAGGGCGGTGGTCAGGGCACTCCGGAAGATCTTCAGGGTTCTGCTCCACGCCTTCGGGAGCTGCGGCTTGCGGATCCTCCTGCTGGTTCCCTTCCTCTGCTTCTTCGAATTCCAGCAACGTGATCTCTTCCTCCGATCCTAGATGCATGAATGTGGTGTAAGTATTACGAATGCATATATGTTAACAAGTGCATCATGTTTATTGAGTAGGTGCATATCTCTTCTTGATTATTAATTAACTACTTCTATAATGCATTGACTATGCCACAAAACAATAGCAATTTGTTTTGCTCATAACTAGGGTTCTGCTAATCCAAATATAGTGATCCTAGACTTTCTGGAAAGCTTATCAAATTCTCTACAACTTTGTTATTAACCATTTTTACAGTACACATCGTTTTCCACATGTAACTCATCAAACTACAGAATCTATCCGGAAACTATTCAACATGCAACATAAAGTAACGATACTTCTACTTCATGTAATCATTCAAAATTTGACAACATAGAATCCACCAACAGTTTAAGCATACCAAATACATTTAATATCATATAATGGTGAAGCCCAAACTATTTATTTAATAGCCTTTATTATTTTATTTATATATCTAGGTTAAATAATAAATATATATCAGATGTACTTAATAAATCCTCAAAAATTTACAGTGCCTTACTAATGCTATCAAAGGACCACTATAAAAATTTCATGTCATTTTACTAAGTAGAACATTCTATACAAAAATGACAAGGAAGCAAGGCTTGAAATAGAATAAATGGAAAATCCTATTGAAAAGTGTCAAGCAACAGATTTCCTATTTTTATTAACATACATATGGTACTAGGATTACCTCCAACAAATTTCATGAATTTTGGACTCATAAATAATTTATAAAAATTCATGCAAAGATTGACTATTCATAAAAGAAAACTCTATAACTATAAATCTACCCATGCACTGGTCCTCAAATTTTTACCAGAGTTCATATATGCTAAGACTAGCTTACCACAAAAATTTCATAATTTTTGGAGCACAGAAACTCTAGATATAAAATAAACAAATTTGAATGCATTCAAAAGCACATTTCAAATCCCTATTTAATTCTCCAAAAATTTCTACTGTAAGTGCCAAGGTAATATTTTTAATAAATACTAAACTTCCTAATGAACACTACAAAATTTATTTGACAAATTTAGGAGCTACCCAACTGAAGATACAAAAATCACAAATCACACTTGAATCTGGAATTTTTGAACTAGCCCTCAACACTGCTGTCGCTGACCGGTGGGACCTACGCGTCAGTTGGACCCACATGTCATCGAGACGAAACAGAGCAGCAGCGCTGTGAGACGATGGTGCGGCCAAAGCTCGCCGACGGCGAATTTGCCGGCGGTGACACCTTCACTACGTGATCTACGTGACCTAGTGCACCGGTTGAGCTACTCGGTGGGACCTCTCGTCGGGGCTACGCACGGCGGCAGCGCTCATGGCGGCTCGGTGGAGCGGGATGATGGCGCTACGCTGGTGGAGGCCACGGCGAAGCAAGCTCAAGCACTGATGAGCTTCTATGGACTCAGTCGAACCTAGCGCACAAGAAATCGCAGCAAGAGGTGTACGATGGCCTTCCAGCCACGGTGACGGACTTGGCGGTGGAGCTCCGGTGAGCTTGCGCACGACGCTGGTGCTTACCGAGTGCTATTAGTGGGCATAGGAGGAGGCAGTGGGTTGCTGGGGTGGCGATGGAGTGCTGCGGTGGTGATGGAGTGGCTAGGCGTGAGCTTGCGCACGGCTATGGCGACGGCGGAGCTACGGGAGCTCGGCGGCTGCTGCTGGCGCTGCGAGACGACGAAGGAGGAGCGGGGAAAACGAAATGAGGGCACTAGGTGTTGCGGGCGGGAGCTGGCGTGTTGAAGGCGCGCTTTGGCCTGATGGAAACTGAAAGGATCAAGGTGCCCAAGAGGGGGGGTGAATTGGGCTAATTCTAAATTTTCTTGCAATAATCAAATCGTACGGATAGCCCAATTAACCCCTTGTGCCGAGAAAAGTGTTTCTATCAAACTAACGCACAAAGGACTTGCAACCTATGTTCCAAACTTACTCTAGCATGACAATTCTATGAATGTAAAGACAAGTATTGAATTGCTCAAAGTAAATACTTAAAGTAAATGCTCAAAGTAAAGAGAGAGAGGAACGCGGCGATGTTTTGCCGAGGTATCGGAGAGTCGCCACTCCCCACTAGTCCTCGTTGGAGCACCCGCGCAAGGGTGTAGCTCCCCCTTGATCTGCGCAAGGATCAAGTGCTCTCTACGGGTTGATTCTTCGACACTCCGCCGCGGTGAATCACCCAAAGCCGCTCACAACTTGAGTTGGGTCACCCACAAGCTCCGCCGGGTGATCTCCAAGCTCCCAATCACCATCAAGCCATCTAGGTGATGGCGATCACCAAGAGTAACAAGCATGAACTCTCACTTAACCACGCGAAGCCTAATGAGAAGATGGATGCACACTTGACTACTCTTGATTCACTAATAAGGCTACTCTCTTGGATTCTCAAATCTCAATCACCTCACTAGGACATTGCTCTTCTTGGCACTCACAAACATGTTTCTCAGCTGTTGGAATGTGCAAAAGTAACTCCACACATGAGTGGAGCTTCTATTTATAAGGCAGCCTGAAAAACGAACCGTTATGAGCTTCTGCGGGGTGACCGGACGCTCCGGTCGTGTTGACTGGACGCTCCGGTCAGTTCAACCCGCGAACGAGTGAAAATGTGTTGACCAGACGCTGGCAGGGTCCGGTCATCACTGACCAGACGCGTCCGGTCGCATTAAATCCTTACTGGAACCTTACTAGACTCGATCGGACACTGAACCCTCAGGGTTTGGTCAGTACTGACCGGACGCGTCCGGTCGTAGATTCCCTTCTCTAGAACCTTACTGGAGTCGACCAGACGCTACCTTTCAGCGTCCGATCACTTGACCTCTCTAGCGTCCGGTCGCACCGAACGTAGACTGCTGATCAAATGAACTGATCAGACCCTGCGGCCAGCGTCCGGTCGCACTGGGCCCAGCATCCGGTCAGCATTTGACCCTCCATTCACTTCCAACTCTCGATCATATGTGAATAAAGTTTGCTCCAAAGGATCTTAGGCATTCATAGGAGCTACCTAGAGCTAGTTTTAACAAGTGTGCACCACACCTAACTCACTAGACTCAACTAGGTTAAGCTACCCATCCATACCTCCCTTAATAGTACGGCCAAAGGAAAAACAAAGTCCTAAACTACTCTAAGTGCCTCTCCAACTTCAATCGACACTTAGAACTAGTCATCCTTAACCTTGTCGTCCATCCTTTGAAAACCAAAACGATTTTCATCATAGGGGCATGACAACTTTGATTGCCCGATCGATCTCTTTTACCATGACCTAACTTAATTGCATCTACAAAACACACGTTAGTCATAGTAATCATGTATTGTCATTAATCACCGAAACCTAACTAGGGGCCTAGATGCTTTCAATCTCCCCCTTTTTGGTGATTGATGACAATACCACCTCGAGTATGTGAAAGAGTGAGGTTTTTGACGGGCTTGGTTCATATAAGCTTTTGTCGATAAGAACAAAAGTGTTAGTCAAGCTTATATGATCCAAGCCAACGCAATGTACTCAAAGGATATGAATTAAGCATGAGTACAAGTAACAAAGCTCATTTGCATCGAAGTATAAACGCGGAAGCAAAGGCAAATGAGCATAACACAAGTGATATGACATATAAATAATGTAAAGTAGCGAGCACACATGTCATATATCACAATCACGTAGATAGCACTATCACATAGATATAATAGTATGCATGAAAGTAACACACGAATGCATAATAGTAATAGTGTATCACACAGATAAAACTTCAAATATATATAATAAGCTAATACTAGATAACTAGCTCCCCCTAAATGTCGCTCCCCCTAAGTCTACATACTCGAACCCTCTCCCCCTTTGGCGTCAAACACCAAAACCTACGGGTCGATCGACGGGGCTGCAGCGGACGAGCCGGGCGCTGAGGTACGGGGGGCAAGCTGGAACTGGGCGCCATCATCATCTGACCCTGAGCTTTGTACTGACTGACCCTCTATAGCAGGAAGTGTCGCTGAAGCGGTCTGGGTTTGAGCTGGGGCAGGTGCTACCTATGAAGCTGCTAGTACGTCTGTCGTAGGATTTGAAGAGGCGACAGATGAGGGGAGCCTCTGAGTAGTCACTGCGATTGGGGCTACTATAGAAGGACTGGCGATATGCATATGAGGCAGTGTAGGCATGCCGGTCAACTCGCTGAAGGATGCTCCAAGACTCCTAGAGACTGATGTGTCAGGCACAAAAGGTGAGGGTGACTGCTCCAGTGAGAAGCCCATGTGATAGGGAGTGAACTGTAGGGCAACCACTGGTGAGGACAACCACTGGGACACCTAAACTATAGGTGAAGCAAATTGAGCTGGAGGCTGTCCCTGACTCTAAAGCCCACTAGGTTGTACAGCTAGAGTCGTCAAAGTGGTGGCAGGCTGAGCAAGCTGGGGCGAAGGCTGTGGCAGTGGGGCCCCAAGTGCTATCACTACATGCTGCATAAATCCTATAAGCTGCTGCTGCATGAGTAACTGCTGGTGATGCATCTGCTACTGCTGCTGCTGCTGGAGAAGCTGCTGCTGCCTCTGGAACTCATCCTAACGAGCCTAGAACTGTGTGAAGCTGGCAGCGGTCTCCTGTGCCTGTTGTGCTGGATCCTGCTGCATCCACTCAAGAATGGTAATCAATGTGGAGTCTGCCTGTGGTGCTGGTAGAGCTGAGCTGGAACTATTGGCCTCTGCATCATGTCTGTGTGGAGGCATCTGAGGAATCGGTAGATAGTCATCATCCAAAATATCACTGGACTCGGTCATCCCCTGCTGTGCCTCAAGCTCCTCCTCCTCTGTAGCGGCTATGCCTCTAATGATCTCGTCCTACTGAGCTACTGACTCTGGAACATCTAGACGGCGATTGGGCTGAGCGGGTGCCTGTGGAGTGCTGTGCCTGATCCTCTGTGCTAAGTTATATGCGGGAAACTCTGTGGTGGCAGCCTTGTACTCTGTAACCAACTTAGGGGTCCTGACCTGCACACACTTGAGCATCAAGAAAGTGACCCAATGTGCATAAGGAAGCTGTCTGTGACCCTTGAAGCCCTCAGTAATAGTATCCTCCATCTCTGATAGAAGGAGGTCCCAAATGTCGAATACGGTCTGCTGCATCAGAGCATTAAGGAGCCAGAGCTGTAGGCGAGTCAGACCCTCTCTGTATCCTAACCTAGGAAGTAGTGTCCTCCTGATAATTGTCTCTAGCACACGAGCTGTAGGAGTCAGGTCACTGGGGTTCCTGCTCTACCCCTCACTAAAGGGCTCCTTGAAGCAATGTCACACCAGATCTATAGGGGGCACCAACCCTCCATGAGGACGCCTAGGAGGCTCCTGCTATCCATAACATCCTGTAGTCTCAGTATATCCCGGGCCCTGAAACTCATCACCCTGTAATCTCTACCGTTGAATGCAAAGTGAATGAAGTTGTGATGCGGATCAACGTAGAGTGAAGCATAAAACTGTCGAACCCAAGATGGTACATATACTCCTGTTTGGCCAATTAGATCTGCGAGCCTCAGCAAATATGACAAGTAGGGGCGAATGTGCTCTCCAGCTGCTGCCACAATAGACTCTAAACTGCAAACTCTCTAAGATCTGAACACTACCCCACTGTTGAGATAGGCATTATAGAAATCCTCCTAGAGTGGCGTGTAGAACCCCTCTGCTGCTCTCTCATCCCTCCTCAGAGGAAACCACACATCAAACTCAACAAACCTCAACTGGCAAACTTATCTAGCTGTGGCGGCCCTCAAGTCAAGGTGTACCACTAGAGGTGGACCCTGTGGTCTGGGCGGTGGGCATGAACCCCTACGCTGTGTAGCTAGCCTTGGTGGAACTGTAGCACTGGTATGACCAGAGCGGTGTAGCTGGGGTGCCGGCTCGGTCTCCTTGGCCTACTGGCCCTCCTGAGTGTCCTGAGCTGGCTGAGGCTCTGCTGGTGGGGGCTACTGCTGTGGCTCCTGCTGAGACTCCCCCTGACGCTGAGGCTCCTCAATAGCTAGACAATGTCCTGCCATCATGACAGTCCCAGGTGGACTACCATGAAGTCGCTCAATCTCCCTCAGTCTGTCCTATGTGTCTAGTGCCAGCTGATCTGCTATGACAACTCCACTATGGGCACCGCCTCTCTCGGCACGCTCTATGGCCTTAGCGACTGCAGCTGCTCTCGCTGTCTCTACGTCGGGGTACTTGCGCTTCTTGGATGTCACTTGCTTTGTTGCTTTGCCTTTCGGTCCTATAGGCTTGCGAGGCGGCGGCCTCCGGTCATCATCACCTGGGCCACCACCAACGTTCTTGGTGCAAGCCATCTGATCTGACAAGAGGATGAACTGCCACTGATGAAGATCAACTATCAAACTAACACTCCCGAGGCTTGGCCTCGATCCTTACTCGTGAGCTTGGCTCCGAGTTGACTACCAACTACCACAGGAACCTCAACGGCACCGACTCGCTACACGATGGAATAGATGGATATACAAATAAATACAATATATCTAATAGATGCGAAAGACCTAGGAAGCAAGCAATGTAGGTGCGAAATTGAGACGACGAGCATGCTACCTGACAATCAGCGATCCGAGAAAAGAAAAGACGTCACGCGGGGAACCTTGGAACCGACTAGGGTTAGGGTAGATCGAAAGCCCTGAATGATTTGAAATCAGTGTATTGCCATGGATCTAGGTCACAAGCAAGGTAAATTCAACACAAGGATTAGTCCTTACCAAGCAATTGAGGAGAAGGGCTAGGGCTTGGATCAATGGCCTTGAATGGCCCTCGGTGCCTGGGAAGCCGACGGCGGAGCACGCGGCGTAGCAAGGTGCTTGGAGCGGGCTCGCTGGCTCGAAGGGTGCGCGGCGGCTTGGACGCACAGAGAGGCTTGGCAGCTACAGCGTGGTGGCGAGCGAGGCTAGCGGATGCGGTGGCACGAGGGGCTCGGCATGGGGCTAAGGCAGCACGGCGAGTTGCGGCAGTGTTGGCACGGGAGGCGCGCGGTGAGCTGGCGGCAGCTCGGGCTAGGGCAAGGCAGGATGCGGCGGCGTGCGGGTTAGGTCTAAAAAACACAACGGCTGCGGTTAAATGAGGACCCCCAATGCGACAGGAAAGGAAACGAAAAAGAGTGCTGAAGCCGCACGAGATCCACTGACTGGATGCTCCGGTGGTAGCGACCGAATGCTACCACCCAGTGTCCGGTCGATTCCAGAGAGGTTCAATTCCTCTAGAATCAGGACTGGACGCGTCCGGTGGTCCATGACCGGACGTAGGCAGGGTCCGGTCAGTACAGCCTATTTTTCCTTCAAACGATCGGACGCTGGATCCCTTCCTGACCGAACGTACAAATGTAGCGTCCGGTTACTCCTTCAACAGCAGTTCACCTCTTGTGAACTGATCGGACGGTGGACAGCAGCGTCCGGTGCACCTTTTCTAGGAAATCTTTAAAGTTCCTTCGCGCTGCCTATTCCCAATCAAGTCCCAACTTGAATAAGATCTAAATAAACACCAATTGGGACTGATGTGAGTGACCCCTCTCAAACCCTTATATTTTTCAAAATATTTTGCTTTAGGCTATAATTCTTTTTAAGAAAATAGGCAATAAGAGGGCAAATGGAACAAAACGACAAAACAACATCCATGTATATGCAATACTATGTAAGTAAATCTAGTTGCTTGTCAAGTTTGATCCAATGTTAAGCTTCTTCACACGCTTTTCGGCGGTTATCTTAACTATGTTAGACAAGCCCTATATGCATTGCCAAAAATTAAACATGTTGTATATTACAATGAATGCAAGGGACAACACAAGCTCAATTTTTAGTGAAGTTACTAAAATCAAGCACATTGAGCTCATTCCGTAATCTACAAAATGTAGCCTCATCTAGCGGTTTAGTGAAGATATTCGCTAATTGATCTTCGGTTCTTACACCTTCTAGTGATATATCATTTTTAGCAACATGACCTCTTAGAAAGTGATAGCAGATATCTATGTGCTTGGTGCGAGAGTGTTGAACCGGATTATTTGCAAGTTTTACCGTACTTTCATTGTCGCACAAAAGAGGTACTTTTTCTAGAACTACACCATAGTCTAGCAAAGTTTGTTTCATGTATAAAATTTGTGTACAACAAGCACCCGCGGCAATGTATTCCGCTTCGGTGGTGGACAAAGCCACACTATTTTGTTTCTTAGAGGACCGAGACACAATTGATCTACCAAGCAAATGGCACCCTCCGAATGTGCTTTTTCTATCAACTTTGCATCCAGCATAATCTGAATCGGAATAGCCAACTAATTCAAATATAGCTCCTTTAGGATACCAAAGACCAATGTTTGGTGTGTGCTTAAGATACCTAAGGATTCTTTTTACGACAATTAAATATGTTTCCTTAGGACTAGCTTGAAATCTAGCACACATACACATACTAAACATGATGTCAGGCCTAGATGCGGTTAAATATAACAAGCTACCAATCATAGAACGGTAGAGAGTTTGATCAACCGGATTACCTCCCTCATCTAGGTCGAGATGTTCATTGGTAGGCATTGGTGTCTTGATTGGCTTATATTCATCCATCTTGAATCTCTTGAGAAGATCTTTTGTGTATTTCTCTTGAGAGATGAAGATGTCTTCTTTCATTTGCTTGACTTGAAAACCAAAAAAGAATATAAACTCACCAATCATTGACATCTCGAACTCCTTTGACATCAATTCACCAAATTCTTTGCATGAGTCTTCATTTGATGATCCAAAGATGATATCATCAACATATACTTGATAAATGAAGATATCCCCATCAAGCTTCTTGGTGAATAGTGTGGTATCGACCTTCCCAATGGTGAAGCCCTTCTCAATGAGGAAGTCCTGAAGGCGCTCATATCAAGCTCTTGGGGCTTGCTTAAGCCCATATAGTGCCTTGGACAACCTATAAATATGATTAGGATATCTAGGGTCTTCAAACCTGAGAGGTTGATCAACATAGACTGGTTCATTAATAAAGCCATTTAAAAATGCACTTTTCACATCCATTTGATATAGTTTCATTTCATGATGTGATGCATATGCAAGAAGGATACGGATGGCTTCTAATCTTGCAACCGGTGCAAAGGTCTCTCCAAAATCCAAACCTTCAACTTGAGAGAACCCCTTTGCAACTAGTCTTGCCTTGTTCCTCACAACAACACCTTGATCATCTTGCTTGTTGCGGAACACCCACTTCGTTCCAATGACTCTTGCACCTTTTGGTCGCTCTTCAAGAGTCCAAACTTCATTGCGAGTGAAGTTATTCAACTCTTCATGCATGGCATTGATCCAATCCGGATCTTTTAGAGCTTCTTCTATCTTGGTAGGCTCATAGCAAGAGACAAAAGAGTGATGAGCAATAAATAAAGTAAGTTTTTAAGATCGAGTCATTACACCCTTTGATGGACTCCCTATGATGAGATCTTGTGGATGATCTTGTAGGAGAGGTGTATTTCTTCTATTGACCACTTGAGGAGGAGGTTGTGGAGCATCAACATCTTGTGCTTGTACCACTATTTGCTCATGAGAAATATGAGTATCTTCATTTTCCACTCTCCCATCTTTTTTACCATCTTGTGGCACCCTTGATGAAGAGGGTTGGTTAATGACTTGTACATCATCTTCATCATCTTTTGACTTGATGTCTCCCACCAGAATATTCTTCATGGCCTCCCTCAATGGTTCATCACGTACATCATTAAGATTCTCATGTGCTCCTTGGGAGCCGTTAGATTAATCAAATTCCACATCATATGTTTCTTCAACCAAGCCAGTGGCATGTTTAAATACTCTATATGCTTTGGACTTCGATCAGTAACCAACAAGAAAACCAATATCACAACATCTTTGGAACTTACCTAGGTGTTGCCGCTTCTTGTAGATGTAGCATTTGCAATCAAACACCCTAAAGAAGGAGACGTCCGGCTTCTTCCCATTGAGTAACTCATAAGGTGTCTTGCCAAGGAACTTTTGAAGGAATATGCGGTTTGATGCATAGCATGCGGTGTTGATTGCTTCCGCCCATAGAGCTTCGGATGTGTTGTACTCATCTAGCATTGTCCTTGCAAGAGTGATCAAAGTCTGGTTCTTCCTCTCAACTACACCATTTTGTTGAGGAGTATAGGTTATGGATACTTCATGCTTGATCCCAACTTCATCACAATAGGCTTCAATGTTTGTGTTGTCAAATTCTTTCCCATTGTCACTTCTAATCTTCTTGAGCTTCACTTTAAATTTATTTTGAGCTCTCTTGGTAAACTTCTTGAAGCAAGATGTAACTTTGGATTTGTCATGAAGGAAGAACACCCATGTATACCTTGAATAGTCATCCACAATCACAAGAAAATATAGATTTCCTCCCAAACTCTTGTGTGTTGTTGGTCCAAATAAATCCATGTGTAGGAGCTCTAGTACTCTTATGGTTGACATGAAAGCTTTGGTTGGATGAGTATTTGCAACTTGCTTGCCGGTTTGACATGCACTACAAAGCTTGTCCTTCTTAAACTTCACATTCTTCAACCCTCTCACCAAATCATTCTTCATAAGCTTCTTGAGTAAGCTCATCCCAACATGAGCAAGTCTTCTATGCCATAGCCACCCAAGTATTGTTTTGGTGAATAGGCAAGTCTTCAAATTTGTATCTTCAGAGGTGAAGTCCACTAGATATAAGTTGTTGTATCTAAATTCATTGAATATCACTAGATTGTCATCTACCTTGGATACAACAACCTCCTTCTCGATGAACAAGCATTGGAAGCCAAGATCACACAATTGCCCAACGGATAGCAAGTTGAAGCTCAATGAAGCAATATAGAGCACATTGGAGATGGAATGATCATTTGATATTGCCACTTTACCCAATCCTTTAACCTTACCCTTTGAATTATCTACAAATGTTATTTTCTCTTGTCCATCTACCTCTTCATCTAGTGAGGTGAACATACGAGGATCACCGGTCATATATTGAGTGCAACCACTATCAATAACCCAATGACTTCCACCGGTCTTGTAGTTCACCTACACACATGAGATTTAAGCTTTAGGAATCCAAACTTGTTGAGGGCCCTTCACCTTCTCAACAAGTGACTTAGCCACCCAAATCTTCTTAGGCCTATTCTTGTTAGGGGGACTTAAGAACATGACTTTTATCTTTCCACTAGAATCTTTTCTAAGCATGTAGTGAGCATTGAAAGCAAAGGGTCTAGCATGCTTGGGCAAGGGTTGTGGCGGTGGAGTTTGACACTCATGAGTAAAGTGGCCTTCTTGTCCACACTCAAAACATCTCTTTGGCTTTGGCTTTGGCTTTGATTGTTGTTGTTGAGCTTGAGCCTTCTTCTTCTCTACACTTGCTACATATCCAATGCCACTTCTATCCATCTTCATGACGGTGTTCATAAGTAGCTCACTTTGGAGGTGCTTGCCTCTAGCAAACTTGCTCAACCCAATCTTGAGATGCTCTTTCTCTAACTTGAGCTTCTTATTTTCTTCCTTTAGAGCATCATCTTTCTTCTCTTCCTTGAGCTTCTTGTTTTCTTCTTTGAGCTTCTCATTCTCAAGGATCAACTCTTTATCATGATCAAGAGTTTCTAGCACAATGATGTTGTGGTTTTTTATCTCTTCAAGATCTTTCATGAGCTTCTCATTATTACTCTTGAGCTTGACATACTCATCAAAGTCATTACACTCAACTACTTGCTTGCATTTGCTACTAGATCCATGCTCAATGCTCTCAACAATTAAATCATCACATGAAGTAGCTATATTAATCTTGACAACATGGTTAGTAGCATCATGTGGCTCATTTGGTAAAAATTCTTGAGCAATGACAAGAGTATTATGATTAATCTTAAGAGTAGTGTATTCATCTTTTAGCTTGTTGTGACTAGTGATGAGCTCATTATGCACCCACTCAAGTTTATCATATTTATTCTTAAGCTCTTTCTTAGAAGATTTGAGCTTCTTGAGTTTGGATGATATAGCATCATTAGTTTCTCTAAGCTCATCATTAGCCTTTTCCAATGTATCACACTTAGCTAAGAGTGAATCATTTTTAGCATCAAGTTTTTCATTTGTAGCTCTACTCTTTCTAATGATCTTAGTGTATTTTCTTAGTATTTTGACAAGATCATCATATGTAGGTGAATCATCATCATCGCTATCGCTATCATCATCACAAGC
The DNA here is from genome assembly GCF_019320115.1 of Miscanthus floridulus. Classification (NCBI taxonomy): domain Eukaryota; kingdom Viridiplantae; phylum Streptophyta; class Magnoliopsida; order Poales; family Poaceae; genus Miscanthus; species Miscanthus floridulus. Next base: position 90,358,994 of record NC_089585.1, read on the forward strand.
TTGCTCATCATCACTACTATCAGCATTCTTAGTTACCTTGCGTTCACTCTTGGCCATAAGGCATAGGTGTGTAGAGGATGATGGCGATGGTGACGGTGAAGATGTAAGATCAATAGCAATGGCGGCCACCTTCTCATTGTCACTATCATCATCGGATGATCCACTTGATGAATCAATGTCCGTGAGTCAATCACCGACAATGTAGGCCTTTCCACTCTTCTTCTTGTGGAAGTTCCTCTTTTCGCCATCTCTCTTCTTGTATGGCTTGTTCTTTTCTTCTCATCTTCATCTTCATTGCTTGAGTCATCTTTTTTGCCCTTGTTCTTGTTCTTGAACTTGTCTTTCTTGGGCTTTGTGCATTGATGAGCAAGATGGCCAAGTTTGCCACAATTTTAGCAATCCATCTCAGAGATTGGCTTTCTTCTTGAGCTAGTGAAGAACTTCTTCTTCTTGCCATCAAACTTGATGCCACTTTTGTTTAGCTTCTTTAGCATCTTGGCGGTCTTCTTCACCATGAGAGTAAGACTTTCTTCATCATCTTCTTCATCACTTGAGCTCTCATACTCAAGTCTTGCTTTGCCCTTATTTTGGCTAGCTTTGAATGCTAAGTCCTTCTCTTTCTTCTTTGTAGAGGATGAGCCATCTTGTGGGGTGGTGTGCATGTACATCTCATGAGCATTGATCTTTCCCAAGATTTATGTTGGTGTAGCGGCGGAAAGATCACCTTGATGTAGCATGGTCACAATATACCCATAGTTGTCAATAGGGAGGACACTTAAGATCTTTCTCACAACATCAGATGGTGACATTTAAGTAAGTCCAAGCCCATTGACTTCCTCTACAAGAACATTTAAATGAGAATACATCTCATTAGCACTTTCTTTGGGAAGCATTTCAAATGAATTTAGCTTTTTAATCATAAGATGATAGCGTTCCTCATGCTCACTCTTGGTTCCCTCATGGAGCGCACAAACGTCCGACCATAGTACATGGGCGTCTTTGTGGTTCCTTACACGGTTAATCACATCTTTACAAAGGCCTCTAAAGATGGTGTTTCGAGCCTTTGCATTCTATTTTTCATAGTTAACCTCATCGCCTTGTAGGTTAGTAGCATCTCGAGGTTTTGGGAAGCCTTGTGAGGCGGCTCTAAGAATACCAACATCTAGAGCTTCTAAGTACGCCTCCATGTGGATTTTCCAATATGGAAAGTCATTTTCCTCAAAGATAGGAGGAGGTCCATCCCCGTGAGACATCTTGCTCTAAGCGGTTAAGCTTAAAAACATGAGAACTTGGCTCTGATACCAATTGAAAGGATCAAGATGCCCAAGAGTGGGGTGAATTGGGCTCATTCTAAATTTTCTTGCAATAATCAAATCGTACGGATAGCCCAATTAACCCCTTGTGCCTAGAAAAGTATTTCTATCAAACTAACGCACAAAGAACTTGCAACCTATGTTCCAAACTTACTCTAACATGGCAATTCTATGAATGTAAAGACAAGTATCAAATTGCTCAAAGTAAATACTCAAAGTAAATGCTCAAAGTAAAGAGAGAGAGAAACGCGGCGATGTTTTGCCGAGGTATCGAAGAGTCGCCACTCCCCACTAGTCCTCATTGGAGCACCCGCGCAAGGGTGTAGCTCCCCCTTGATCCGTGCAAGGATCAAGTGCTCTCTACGGGTTGATTCTTCGACACTTCGTCATGATGAATCACCCAAAGCCGCTCACAACTTGAGTTGGGTCACCCACAAGCTCCATCGGGTGATCTCCAAGCTCCCAATCACCACTAAGCCGTCTAGGTGATGGCGATCACCAAGAGTAACAAGCACGAAGTCTCATTTGACCACACGAAGCCTAATGAGAAGATGGATGCACACTTGACTACTCTTGATTCACTAATAAGGCTACTCTCTTGGATTCTCAAATCTCAATCACCTCACTAGGACCTTGCTCTTTTTGGCACTCACAAACGTGTTTCTCAGCTGTTGGAATGAGCAAAAGTAACTCCACACATGAGTGGAGCTTCTATTTATAAGGCAGCCTGAAAAACAAACTGTTATGAGCTTCTACGGGGTGATCGGACACTCCAGTCATGTTGACCGGATGCTTCGGTCAGTTCAACCCCCGAACCAGTGAAAATGTGTTGACCGGACGTTGGCAGGGTCCGGTCACCACTGACCGGACGCGTTCGGTCGCATTAAATCCTTACTGGAACCTTACTGGACTCGACCGGACGCTGAACCCCCAGGGTTCGGTCAGTACTGACCGGACGCGTCCGGTCGCAGATTCCCTTCTCTAGAACCTTACTGGAGTCGACCGGACGCTGCCTTTCAGCGTCCGGTCACTTGACCTCTCCAGCGTCCGGTCGCACCGAACGCAGACTGCTGATCAAATGAACTGACCGGACCCTGCGTCCAGCGTCCGGTCGCACCGGGGCCAGCGTCCGGTCAGCATTTGACCCTCCATTCACTTCCAACTCTCGATCATATGTGAATGAAGTTTGCTCCAAAGGATCTTAGGTATTCGTAGGAGCTACCTAGAGCTAGTTTTAACAAGTGTGCACCACACCTAACTCATTAGACTCAACTAGGTCAAGCTACCCGTCCATACCCCCCTTAATTGTACGGCCAAAGGAAAAACAAAGTCTTAAACTACTCTAAGTGTCTCTCCAACTCCAATCAACACTTAGAACTAGTAATCCTTAACCTTGTCGTCCATCCTTTGAAAACCGAAACGATTTTCATCGTAGGGGCATGACAACTTCGATTGCCCGATCGATCTCCTTTACCATGACCTAACTTAATTGCATCTGCAAAACACACGTTAGTCATAGTAATCTTGTATTGTCATTAATCACCGAAACCCAACTAGGGGCCTAGATGCTTTCAGAAACATTTAAAAAAAATTATGCAATAAAAATTAAAAAACACGTTCGTGGACAAAAAAGAGGATGTATAGAAAAAAATAAAGTAAAAAACGCCTATATAAAAAAGCGAAAAAGGGCCATGCCATGCAGGTCGGCCCAAAAAAAGAGTGTAATATAGCAAAAAAAATGGTAAGGCTAGCGTCCGGACGTCTGGCCCTAGGCCTGCGTCCGAACGTAGCTCCCGTTCGACGCACCTGTCGCCCCCCTCTCGTCTTCTGCATCCGCCACGCGTAAGAGCCCACCCGTGTCACCACGCCATGATGGCTCCCATGCGACAGTGATGGTGTAGGCGAGCAGGCCGTTGATCAGGAGCAACACGATGAGGACCCACTCCAGGGCCACGTACGCCAGCGCGGACGCCTGTGTGTCCTCCGATGTAGCGTCGCTGCCAGCTTACAGCCGACGTCGTCATGGCTCCCGCACTAGCTCTCTCTTCCCCGCTCGACCATCCTACATCGAGATCTATTTTTGCAACACTCAAATGAAACAATTACAACATACAACTGAAACAGATGAAATATTTAAAAAATGCCTTGCAGCATAGCCATTATAACATATGCAACATCCAGATAAAATATTTGCAATATACGTCTGTAACAGATAAAAACATTTTGAACAAACTCTTGCAACATATCTCTAAAACGCTTGCAACGTGTGCAACATCCCAATCTACTTTTAAAACATCCATATAAAACAATTACAACATACATCGGAAACATCTAAAATATATATTTACAACATAGGAGGAAAGGTCGGGGCCTGTTGATTTCGGTCATCTAGTTGGGGTAGGCTATCGTTAAAGCCTAACATGGGCCCCTAGTAACGGTAAGAGTGTAATATAGCAAGTCAAAAAGGAATGGACCAAAAGAGTGTAATATATATAGAAAAATAAAACAAAAACAACCAAAAAAAAGAGTGTACTATAGCAAAAATAAAAGAAAAAATGGCCCATGCAGGTCTCGAACCTGCGACCTTCGCGTTATTAGCACGACGCTCTAACCAACTGAGCTAATAGGCCAGTTCGGTATCTGACACTATACACTACTATATAAAAGATAACTCCATTAATCAGGCATGCATAGACCTGTTTTATTATTTTGGAAACATCGATTTGATTGACACCCTCACCGCCGGTGGGGTTAACAGCCGGCGCGCGTAGCTGGCCAGCCGGGACCGCGGCAGACGGACGCAGGTCGCAGGGAGCCAGTTGCGTGACAGCGAGCCCCAGCCCCCCGTCCCGTCCGTCTGCCATGCGCTGGGGAGGGTAGGCGCATCGCGTCGACCGGCACGTGAACGCAGCGGTGGTCCGCTCCCTGCTACCTCCTGCAGTCCTGCTCATGCCTCGGTACCGAAGCTCTCTTTCACTTGGTGCTGCTTAATTCGCTGCGTACTAGTACGTCTAGTAGAGCTACGGGATACGTACGTACAGTACGAGTACTAGGTTGGCTACCACGGCAACATGCGTTGCATGTGCGACTGACCATCGAGCGAGCACCCCAATCTTACCGTATGAATCCGGCTACCAAAAGAGGGCTAGACAGCGTGGCCACGTCGTCCGTTTTTCTCGGCCATTGGATCGGCCGTGCGGACGGTCCAGATCGTGCGAGCCTGGTCTTTTTTTAAAAAAAACCTCAAACTTTAATTGAATCAATCCACAGTCCAGACTTACTCTTATTTTGTTTTTCAAAAAAACTCTCAAACTTTATCGAAATCAACCATCAATCCAGGCCTTTTAAATGGGCCGGCCTGCCTCCTATTCCAGGAGCTTCCTGATCCATCCAAACCCAGTCTGTCTATACCACTTCTCTCCCCTTAGTCGTCTCCCTCCGTCTCGGACCCTTCCCCTCCGCCGCTGTCGAGCCCGCGCCAGCGCCGCGCCGCGCCTTTGACCTGAAGGCACGTCGCACCCGTGCCGCTCGCCTCCCACGTCGCGGCCCCCACTGCCCGCAGCGTTGGCCGCATGGGCGGGGGTGGTGACCGCACGCCCACCGAACGCACCTCCGCGGGTGGGGATCCGCCAGTCGGCGCAGGGAAGGCCTCACGAGCTACCACATCCCCAGGCGGCGCGACTGACACTGGCGCTTCGATCTGGCCTCCACTTCCCCTCTCTTGCGCTTCAATCTCAGCATACACTGTGTCTTTGAGCACCGTGAGGGCCCCCCTCTGCTATTTCCTTTGCTCTTGGTTGTTTGTGCCCTTCAAGTGTTCGATGAAATGCTCAAAGGGCTCTGCTTGCTGATTTTGCATCCGTTTGGCTTATCATACTGTCCCGTACTTGATCATTCAGCTATCTGTGGAGTAGTTTCGTCGGGTGCAGCCGAAGGCTCCAGGCGGACACCTACTTATGTAAATCAGTCACATCACACGGAGATAATTTTGTCATTACTGTCTCCATGTCTTCGGTATGCATGTACATAAACATCCATTAGTAGGTAACGTTACCAATAAAAAACCAGACAATGTTCAGTCCTCTACCTCAGCTTTGCATTTATCAATGCCGATTTCAGAAACCCTGCGCGTCGCTAAAAAAACAAGCTGAAAAGTATTGTTCATTGTGATTTGTTATGAGAGAAAAATACTATTCCGCCGCTGAAAAAATACGGCTTTACATGAATTGTGCGGCTGCTTGTCAATCAATTGCCAGGCTGTCCAATGCATTAATCACATTAATCTTATTATAATTTCAATGTACACGTTGCTTTCAAGTTACTTTTCTTTACTGTATAGGCTGAGCTACCGCTTGCTCCACACCTCAAGTATATTCTTGGATCTTAATTGTTTCAACTGCATTTTTTAAAATCCTAATTTCTCTTCTGGGAACATGCTTCTATATGATAGCAAGTTCTACAGTAGGTGGTCATTGCAGAGTGCTCCCTCATAATTCTAATTCCATGACCCTCTCGGCCTCTCTGTTTCTTTATTGCACTTGCAGAATATTACATGTATTTTGTAAGATAGAACTACAAGTGCAGACCGAGCTTACAAGCCTAATCTTGAGTCCATCATCATTGGCCGACACCCTTAATCCACGACCAGCTTTGCTGCGATCTAATTGACAACCGCATTATCGTCGAACACCGTCCTTAAGCCCTACTGCTGGTTTCAGAGGCTCCCGTGGGCGAGACAAGAGTGTGGGAAACCAGAAGTTAAACAATCCTCGTTCAACTCCTACTCTTCATCTATTTAATTGGGTTTATAAATAAGCCAGATTCCAGTTGTTTTAAACCATCAAGATCCCCTTTGTTCTTAATTTACTTGGCTAGATCATCTAATTTGAGCCCTAAAAATCACTACCAGAAGTTGCAAATCATCCACCTCCCCTCTATTCTTAAATTACTCAGATAGAGCATCTATTTAGCCCTGAACAAAACTAAATGTATAGCGACCATTGTTATCAGTAGCGGAACTAGCGGGTGACACCATTGCTAACTTCTGTAATGCACAACAAGCATTGTTCTATCATTTCCTCCGAAATTGCCAAACAACTTAGCTTTCTATTCATGTTGCGTAGCTGTTAATTTGTTATGAATAGTATATGACTGAAAAGGGACAGGCTCAGGATAAACCGGATCAGAGCTTGCACATACAAGCGGGCACTTTTGCAGGGCTAGAGCATCTTTAAACGCTCTTTAAAAAAATTGATAAACAAATTATTTGCCAATGAATAAATAGTGGGCACTATTTTTACCTTTTTCTGCAGTAATTTTTTACTTAGCTTTCTAAAACTCAGAAACCAGGTGTGAGAAGCAAAAAAAAAAACTGTAACAGAAGAGGCGTCTAGAACTCTAGATAGATAGCAAGCGTTGGAACATGTATATTTGTCAGTTTTTTCTTTTCGAAAACTGCTGGCAGGATTAGCACACATATACTGTGGTTGTGGCCTTGTCCTATCTCACATATACTGTACGGCGTATGATTTTCAAAATGCGGGATCTGATCGTCTGCCGGGCCAAAGCATACAAAAAGATTTTTTTTAACAGCACGTTGCTCTGTCCAGACTTCAGATTTCAGAGTCACTAGAAAACATCGGGTGGCTTTGCCGCGCAAGCCGCGCGGGTCAGTACGTGCCAACGTTACGGAGGTGCTAGTAGTTGCGTAGAAGTCCAATCCAGTATAAGTATTTTTATTTTGTGATTTATCTAATTTTAAGTCAAGACATGAATATTATTAGGACAAAGTCGGCTTTCATCGATGGAGCTTCTGCGCGGTCCTAGGTGACGAGTGGTGAGGAAAGAAAGAAATCCGGCGGCGCGTAAAATGAGTCGTGGGCTGAGTAGGCATATATATATATATATATATATATATATATATATATATATATATATATATATATATATATATATATATATATATATATATATATATATATATACACATACATACATACATACATACATATATATATGTATGTATGTATGTATGTATATATATATGTATGTATATGTATGTATGTATGTATGTATATATATATATGTATATATATATATATATATATATATATGCCTACTCAGCCCACGACTCATTTTACGCGCCGCCGGATATATATATATATATATATATATATATATATATATATATATATATATATATATATATATATATAGAGAGAGAGAGAGAGAGGATCGTGAAGCTGGTAAAATCACTCAATTGTTTTTATTTTATGTGTGTTATGGGTAAGCTAACATAAAAATTTCATAGCAATCTGAATAAAAAACTAACTCTATTAATTTTTTTAGAAAACTCTTGAGAAATCTAGTTCCGCATTAATAGCAAAAAATTACGCTAAAACATGTGATGTTATGTGTTTACAGTGCAGTGCTAGTTGTGTAGAGTTCAACAAACTTGGTTTGGCATTTTTAAATTTTTATTTGTTTTATTATGTTATTTACAAAATTGCAGTCGTTTTAGATAAATAACAAATTCGCAGGGAAATAGAAAAACGTCGTCGGGCCGAATTCAGCCCAGTAAGGCCCAGGTTCGGTGGGAAATAGGCTCGAGCGGGAGGCAGGCCGACCCATTCAAAAGGCCTGGTTGCGGATTGATTTCGGTAAAGTTCGAGGGCTTTTTTTACAAAAAAACATGAGAGGAGCCCTGGACTGCGGGTTGATTCGACTAAAGTTTGAGGGTTTTTTTGCAAAAAAAACCATGCCTCGCACGCTCTGGGCCGTTCACGCGCCCAATCCGACGGCCGGGAACGGCTGGCGACGTGGCCACGCTGTACAATTCTTGTAACAAAAGTGGGCAAACCATCGTGCCACGTCAGCCGCTAAGCCGCGAGCCGTCGGATCAGGCGAGCAAGCGATCTGGTCCGTCCGATTGCGGATCGATCGGGTCCCTCGCCCGCTTTATCATCGACCCGACCCATGGCAAAACCTTCACGGGCCGACCTTTGCCCATTCCCCTCGCCCTTGCCTCTTGCCTGCGTATCACCGCCGGCCGCTGCTCTCCTCCTCCATGTCCAATGTTCACATCCTTCCCAATGGTCACTTCCTTGACCCGAGGAGGGGTGGATACGAGGCGCGTTATCGCTTGGGCTTCCGCATCGTGCGCCATTGCCGTCAGCACGGGGCTCTGGCACCTGCACGCCTTGGCCGTCGTCGGCTCCATGACGGAGCACCAGCTCGTTTCCTCCATCTGTGAGCTCCATCGTCTCGCCTTCTACATCTCGATGCCAGTGCAAACGAGCAGCAACTCACATGCAAATCGATGGCAACGACGACAATCACCTCCACCTGTCCCTGCCCACTCTACCGAACTGACCCCTTTACCACCAGGTAACCATTACATTTCTCTACTTGCTAGTTGCTGCTACAGGTTGCCAGAGATTTGGAATGAAATTTCATTAACGAATACTTTTGGTCTTAGGAGTTTATTTGGATCAATCCCCATTCAGTTTTCAACCCCAAAATTTCATTCCAAGTCACATGTTTGTGCGTTCTCCTTTGATCTGTGCTTTTCCAACTTCCTCTATCAGAACATGCGGGCAAGGCACTCAATTAAATGACCCTCCCAGATACAGCAGCAGATTTAAGGTACAAAGTGTCTTATTCCATCCTCAAGTTATTTAAATGTTCTATAGAGATTGATCTGCTAGAATGACATCGATTTCAAATAAAATAGAGTATGCATCATTCATTTCAGGGATGTCCTCATATCAGAGCCATGGGAAGATAAAAAACTACTGATAAGTCTACAAATAGATATTCCAATGGAGATTTTTTTAGTGGAGAAATATTAAAACCTCCCCTCAGTTTTTCTTACTTTTTTGTACTCTATAATAACTACTCTATAAACTAGAAGTACAGGCATCCGGTCACCATTCTAGAGGATTTAGATACGATTTAAGTTCATCTTATTATAGATAATACACCTCTTTCAGTTAGATTTATGTGAAGCAACTCATGGGACACATTTTAAATTAACTTAAGCACCAACATCAGTCTTGGCAATATTTTTTTTCCAATTCATACAAAGACCTATATGTATTAGGGATGAAAATAGGACAGATATTTCTCGACATCTGAAAATACTAATGGAATAATTCATGTTTCCTGCTATCTATATTTTATAGCTTGGGCTAGGTTTCGGTGCTCTTGGTATCCATCTAAAATATGTCACATTACAGTTGGTAATATTTTTGGCTTAAAGCATCTGCAGATAAGTAGGAATTGTTGCTTAGAATTACTCAATGACAAATATATGTACCTTAAGCTTAGATTCCTTGTTATTTCAGGTCAAACAGTTTTTTTACATTTATAGGATCCAGACAAGAAATCAATCTTCACTAACTGATGTTGAAACTCTAAGAGCTGTTTGCTTCTAGCTCAACCATCCATTTTGTAATTCTCTTGGTTGTCCAACTTCTTTTGCAACAGAATTGCTCTCCATTTGTCCATGTTGTGTCACCTCACCATCCTAGCCTCTTTGAACTTGCTAACAGCTTCTCCAGCTCGCCCATTGCAAGATCAAATGATTCGATGTCCGTGGCGTGACAAAGAATTCTGCAAACTAAGGAATAACCATGTATGTGTTGCTTAGATATATTCTATGTTTTTCTACTTATATATGTAGTTAATTTTATTATCCACTGCTATTAGTTCCCAAGTTTTCGTCACATTATCATCAGGGAGGGCTCTTTGTTCTGATTTACTCCCTCTGTGCAAATAAGGAGGGCGCCAAATATGTTTTGCTTTCCGAAGTATGTCAATTATTGTTCTTTAATTGAAATCAATGTGAGAGCAGGAGCAATATTGCACATTTGGAATGCATTATGTGCCTATTTGAGCCATGCGTGATATACTTATTTGTTTTTTCCATGTACTTTAGTTAGACATTGATTTAATGCCTCTAAGAGAAGTTATTGATTTTATAATGCAGGTTCCTCAACAGATCCAATCCGAGGCCAAGTATGTAAATTATTTTATATCTTAGCTAGCAAGTAATTAATTCTACGAACCAACTTGCACAAGTGGCCTCCGTTCAATACACCACAAAAAAAAGTATTAGGCGCATCGGCCCTATTTTTTTATGGTTGTCCTTGCCGGTGAGTAAGCAAGTGCACTTGCAATCTCAGAAACGGCGGTACAATACCTTTACATAAGAAAACTCCATTTGTTCTTTTCTTATCAGTTATAGACACACATTTTTCTTCTCAGTTATAGACAAACCTTGAATCAATGCTTCAGTATTTCCTTACTCCAAAATTATATGTACCTTTTACATAAATCAAAATGCTTCACTGTCTATGCAACAAATTAAGCAATTGCATTATCAACTTTAGTGCCACGTAGTTAGAGTTGTCAGGATCTTATCTCTTCTACAAATAGAACCATCTTATACACATTATTTACACTAATATGTATACAATCATTTCTATTTAAGACGTAGTACAAGCAAATGGGCCCATCCCACACTGATGTCTCGGTATAAACTCATCCAAGTATGCGGGCTGGCCCAACACAGACAAGCGCGTGGCAACGGCGCGCATAGTTTGTAGTTCTCTTAAACCTGCCTCTCCCCATGATCCGCAGCTTGTTTTTTATATGGTTCGGGACTTGAGGCCGGCCAGTACCACACGAGTCCACGAACGAGAGAAAACATGTGAGCATCAACTAGTCGTACGGCGTGTTTCAAATACTGATGGTCTGCAGTGATCTTGCCTGCGCAGACTCGGCAGGGGCTTGCACTTTTCGGGGACGCCCCCGACGTGCAGCCGCACCTGTGACCGCCCGAGAGGTGCCGTCCGTGCGCTGCATCTGCTAGTACTCGGCTAAATCCTACTGTACTGAGCTTATTTAAAGGCATAATAATCCTCTCGGTGGCAAAGTTACAAACGCTACTGTACATCCAAGAGCTTTTGCGGAGGTACTCCAGGTGCCACGCATTGAACTGTTGTTTATTGTGTGGTAACAGAGCAACGGTCGTCGGCGCGCGAGGATGGATCTGGCGTGTAGCGCAAGCACGATCGGTGCAAATCGAAGTGTCAACAGACAGAGTAAGGCAGAAAATCGATAACAGTGATTCGCCAGGGACAGTGGTTGCCTAGCGGTTTGGAATAAAAATCAATTATTTTCATGGAAGTGGCAGCGCTAGTTCTGATCTGGTTATATATTGTAGAATCCCTGGCATAGAACCGCATGGCACATCATGAAATTGGTATGGTTGTTGTCTTGTTGATTTTTAAAAACGGAATATTTTCTCACTACGGCAACGGAATATTTTCTCACCGCTGTTCAGCTTATCCCATATTCAGTTTGTTCGGCTTCTTTTTTCAGTCGAAATAATATTTTTCTCTCACAACAATTTGGTCAAAACAGCAGTGAACGGAGCCTATGACGACGACATGCCTAACAGAATTTCATGTCATTTCAGTCTGCCATTTACGACCGATGCCACGCTCTCAATCCAAGCATTTGGACCGCGCGCACCGCGATTTTACAGTAACCAACCCCGCTACCCTCACCGAATTTACAGTAACTACGATTGGGATACCCACACCCCCTAGCTGCTGCAGCAGATATTGCTCTCCTCACTGGCGCTGCCGCTGCTCCTGCTGCCGTCCGCGTTGCAGCTGTCACTCTGATTGTTCTCTTCCGCCGCGCGCCACGCGGACGCCGAGAAGAGCGGCCGCCCGTGCCAGCCCAGTGTCAGGCACCCCTCGGCCTCCTCGACGCAGTGTCCTTCCCCGGAGAAGAGCCCCACCAGCATCCTCGCCTGCCGCAGCGCGTTGGCCCCCAGCGGCACGGCGGCCAGCCCCGCGCCCGCGCGGCCGCCCCCCAGCCTGTCCCGCCACCGCCTCAGCGGCTCGTGCCGTTCCCTGCGGTCCGCGCCCTCGCCGCACACGATGTCGCAGATCTCGCGCTCCAGGTACGCCTCCGCCGCCGCGTCGCCCGCGCCGCCGCTCGCAGCGTCCAGGGAGTCGAACACCGCCGAGTAGTAGAAGAGCGCCTCCGTGAACCGGTCCAGGAACCCAGGCTTGTTGTGGTCGGCCTCCTGCTCCACGACCGTGAACACCCTGGGGCGCACGGAGGCGACGCAGTCGAGGACGGCGTCGATGGGCGCCCGCGGCCGCGCGTCGTCGGCCGAAGGGTCGGCGGCGAGGAGGCGGTGGAGCTGGAGCACGGAGTTGACGGCGACGGCCTCGCCCTGCGACACCTGCAGCATCCAGGGGCGCACCTCGTCGAGGCGGTTGGCGGCCACGCCGCGGAAGGAGAAGTGGACGCGCACGGAGCGCGCGAGGTCGGCGAGGCGGACCCCGACGTCGCGGAGGTCGTCGCGGCCGGGCGGGGAGGGCGGCCCAATGCCGGTGAGGCGGAGCGACGGCGGCCCGCCGGGGCGGAGCGCCAGGGCCTGGATCAGCGTGGGCCACTGGAGGCCCTGCATCAGGCTGAAGTCGATGATGTGGACGTGCCTGCAGCCCTGGACGGCCTCCAGGATGGCCTGGTTCGCCGTGAAGTGCGCGAACTTGAGGTACGGCCCGGCCTCGTAGAAGCGGTGGTAGAGGAAGGCGTGGTCGTCGGCGACATCGGCGGCGGGCGGTGGCGGAGGCGAAGGCGTGGGAGGAGGGAACAGCCGGCGGGACAGCGCGGCGGTGAAGTGGACGGCGACGCGGCCGATGCCTGAGGTGGGCGACACGGCGGCGAGCGCGGCGTGCGCGTCCGCCAGGTGCACCGACGCGCCCGCGTGGTCGCCCGCCTCCACGGCGCCGGCGCAGCTCATGAGGAGGTGCACCAGGCGGATGCCCGCGGCCTCCTCCTCCTCCCGCCGCATCGCCGCCAGCGCCGCCGCGAAATCGGGCAGCGCCTCCATGTGCTGCATCGCGTGCATGTCCGCCGCGTAGTACGCAGCAGCAACCCCGGCGGCGTCGGGCACCGCGGTGGGCAGCGGAGGCAAGGTGACGTCGTCGAGCCCAGCATCCGCGGGCTCCGCCTCGGGCCACTGGAAGGGGAACGCGCCTCCGCCCATGGCCATGGGTCGGTGAGAGGGGGTGGCTCGGTGGCGTGCTCTGCTCTTCTGTGAAGCGGTCAGCACAGTGACGGCTTCGCGCTTGGCGGGCGGTGAGTGATGTACGAGAGAGAGAGAGAGAGAGGGGCTGGCTGACGATGACGACCGGGTGGGTGCGGCGGGGGGCGAGGGTTAAGGGGCGGGGAGGGAGGTGAGGTCTGAGGTGACGTCGGTTACACGTGGAGAGGCGGGCAGGAGCACGGGGCGGACGGGGAAGGATTCAGAGGCGGGCGAGCGGTCCGAGGCGCCGTGGGGGCGGCCCTGCCTGCTCCTTCTGTCAATTCCTGTGGGGAGGACGGAGCCACGGAGGAGTGTGCAACCCTGTAACTGCACACGGATTTTACTCGTAGAATACTCCAAACTGATGACGAGAGACACAGTACGTAGAGATACCCCGTAGGAATGTAGTAGGAAGTTTCCTCTTCCTTCCTTCTCATCAAAAAGTAGTAAGGGAAAAACGAGTGTCCTCAGCACAGTGACGCGGCAGGATATTTGGTTTGCCTCCCTCGAGTCTATTTACACTCATGGAGTCCTAGTTTTCCAAACTGCCAAACACACGGAACATGCATGTTTTTTTTTCATGCATGCACATCAATGCCTTGTTTTATTTTATATATCTAACATTGGAGAACACAGGTTTACTTCAGCCGTACTTTCAGCGAACGAACACACTTTCTTTTTCACAACAAATCAGCGTAAGCTAAATTTCAGCCAAGCGAACAGGGCGATTGATGCTTGGTTCGTTGCGAAAAACAGTTGTATGTGATACTTTCGTATAGTCACATGTTCAATTATATAGGGTCACTATTGTAGTGGCCACTTTGTTCTCTAAATTGTCTATCTAAATAGATTTGGTCATGGCAAATAGGGTCTGTTCGCTTGAACTTATTAGCCGGCTTATCAGCTAGAATCTACAGTATTTTTCTCTCATAATAAATCAGCTTCAGCCGGCTGATAGCCGGCTTTAATACCAGCCGAATAGACCCTTAAGGTAGAGACATCTCAAACCAGTGCCAAATTAGATTCTTGAAATCGGCCTCAACTTCTTGAATCAAACTCCTACTCGCTAAAGTCGTGGATTTCTAAGTCCATGGCCACTGAAAGCCTTGCCACTGCTTGTGGCTTCAAACTTGGAGACGCGAGTTGGGGAAAGGGATGCAATTACAGTCGGGGAGAATAACTCGATATCTAATTACAATGTAACAGAATACAGCTGGACTCGAAACAAACACTTTTCTTACCTCTTATCTCTCCGCCATGCATTTACGTTACATAACGAGAACCAAACGCTATCTTAACTCAAGTGTGTCTATAACTCTGAGACAATGAAAAGCATAAACTGCTGTGAAGTGTGCATTTGTTGATAGTTGGTTAGATGAAGGAAATATCGATATGAGATGCTAAACGTTGAGGCTATTGTTGTGCCAATCAATCACACAACAAAATCGACTAGACACATGGCCACATGGGACATTAAAGACTTTGTTTCACATCGAGCATAGACCATACTTTGTTTGATACATGGATGTTTGTTCGCTGCAACCTACTCAATTTAACTCCATTGTTGTTGTGGTGAGTGGTGACAAACATTTTTGTCATGGAAAAGTTATGCCAATTTGAGACATTTTGACTCTATATATGTTCAGACAATTGATTGACTCAATTGTTAGCGAATAAAGGGTAGGCAATTATTTAGAAATCAACTGCTTACGCCGTCCACCAACCTGCAATATAGTTTATAGACATTCAAAAAATGCACCTAAATAGAATGGACTTCTTTTAGTGGTGTGTGTGTGTGGGGGGGGGGGGGGGGGGGGGGGGGGGGGGGGCATATAGAAGAACAAATCAATACTTACCATTTATCAAACAATCTCCTTTACTCATGCATTCAAGCGGATGACAACATCTATACATGTGGAAATCAAATTGATTAGATTAGAAAATGAAGTGAGGTTACATGCATCTTTTATAAATTTTCTCTTGATCCGTCTTAAAATATCTTGTAAGTATATACTATATTACAGACAAAAGGAATGTGTTATATTGAAAATAAGCAATTTAATAAGAAAGAAAACAAATAGAAACGTTGGATAGAAATTATCATTAAATCCGATAGGAATATGCTCCATGGGAGTCCTAGATTATCGTAGATACACAAGCATATGAGTGTGTACTCCTATATTGCTCAATCAGTGTCTTGTTTAGCTGCTCTAGTTCCATCCTTCCTTATCTTCAAAGGTAGTGTCGACCGTACCCCGTGTTTCTCCATCCACGCACTTGCCATTTTGCCATGACCCGTGGTTGTCAAGCAAGCTCTAAGTCCACACTGCCCACCAATAGAGTCCCTAGAGGAGAAAGCATTGATGTGCTCTTCTTTGAGCACTTAGACTGGTGCAGTCAATTTGCACATTTGTGACGACAAGATTATCACAAGTGAACCTTTTTTTGGATGATGATCAAGAAAAAGGTAATTAAATATTAAAGTTTGTGAGGTATTTGAAAGTTATATATTGTTCTCACACTAACAACAATATCTACGTATATCTTAATACTAGCACGTACCGTTCATTTTGTCCATAATAAGGATTACCGTTTTTTTTTCTTTTCTTTTTTGCTGATAGCCGCAGTCTGTGTATAGTAAGGGTATCCACAATATGATAAAAAGATAGTACTAAGCAATAAGTGTTGCATGAGAATTGACCGTAGCCATTGTGGCAATGCACCTCAAGCAAAGATTATCTGAAATCCACCCTAAGCTTAAGGTTCACCTTAGGAGAACAAAGAAGAGTAAACTTCACTAACGGCCCCTAAACTTGCATGGTGGTGTAATTTGGGTCACTTAATCTCAAATCTTGATTTATAGGTTCTTGTACTTATACGACAGTCTCATCTGGGTCCCCAGCTCTTGAATTATGACTTTTGAGTCCCTGAACTTTGTATAGTGATGTCGTCTAGGTCCCTGAAATTGCATGTCAATACAAAACTAGCAATACCACATTAGTGCCATGTGTGTTATCGTGCAAATTCAGGGGACCTAGGCAAAACTGCCATACAAGTTCTAGCACCTAAATATGAAATTTTGAGAGTTTGGAACCCAGATAGCACTGCCATATAAGTTTACAGACTCATAAATCATGACCCGAGAGTTAGGGAATATCGTTGTGCAAGTTTAGGGACCGCCAGTGAATTCTACTTGCAAATATAGAGAGAGGGGGGGGGGGGGGGGGGGCGGAGAAAAGAGCACACACAAAAGTTGTGAAAGATGGAGGGAACCAGCAACAAGGATGGTGTTGCCTGCTAATTTTTTCTTTGTAAATGTGAGATCGGCGCAAAGGCGAAAGTGCACCGGAACCATTATGCTCTGTGCAATAACTATGTCAATTTAACTGGGTCCTATGTTAAGGTGTGTATTACCAGTTCACACTGCTCCTACATTAATGGTCATACTTATAAAGTCAAGAAAAGATCAAATGCGCGTAAGGGCCTCTAGCCTAGCGGTTCCGAGAGCCTCAGTAGCACCACATGTTCTTCAGTGGCAGACGACGTTCCCGTCGACAGCAATGCGTCTGTGATGACTTCGCCAATCTCGAGGATTTATCGGCCCATCTTTGAAGAAGCTTATTGTGATAGGGTTTGCGTACGTACCCTCATAGGGGTGAGTGCGTGTATGTTGTGAGCGTCTGCGTTGTACCGTGTAATTCTAAAAAAACAAATACAAGAATTCACATGTAAACCTATATGTAACGAGTGTTATAACAGAGAGCAGTAATAATACTTAATAAAAATACAAATACACATGGGGTCTTCACTAGAAGAATATACATACGGGTCTTTTCCGTGATTCCCTCCACTGGGCAGAAATCTGGTCATGCGGGTCCATGAGCACAGGAGGACGTACAGGTCGTTAGCCTCGGATGCAAAAGGGAAGGGCAGACGCAGAACCGAAATGAGGGCTGGACTGGACGGCTGGACCCATGGATCAGGTGGTCCGGCCGGACGCGTCGTTGCACGGGGGTACCCTGTCTGTAACAAGAATTTGCTGACAGGGGCGCATGCACCCGTGCTTACTCCCTCCCCCTGCATCATCATCATCCCCTAGTAAGGCTCACTCACTCCTACCTTGCAGCGCTGCCGAAAGCACAAGCTCACCTAATTAAAGCTCATGTAGGCTTGTCATTTTGGCGCACACATAGACATGCCGTGCCCAGGAGCACACGGCACCAACCGAATAATTTCAGCAACCGTCCGTCTCCACATCTGAAAATCCAGTCACGGAAACAGAGAGAGCTTTGTATCGAGCGAGGACGCCCTCCAAAAATGTGAAACGTTCCCATTCTCTCCGTTTTCTTTCTCCTCTCCTCTGGAAAATCAGAAAATGATGCTGCACGGAAGAACCGATGGGCGATGGCAAGGCTGGAAGATGCTCCCGTCAGGCCTCAGCGTCGAGCAGCGATGGTCCCGGAGACCTTTTTTTGCGTGCTGCTGCTGCACGGCCGGAGCCGGAACGGTCCTTGCTGTTGCTTCAGCCAGTCGGTTGCGGCTTTCTGCCCTGGTAGGTTTGAGTATGGCTTATAAGTTATGGCTGAAAGTAACGTTGGCTGTTTGATGTGAGAAAAAAATATTATTCGTTTATAAGCTAAATACGACTCAGCGAACATATCTCGGACAGCGCCAGCCGGTTGAATCCGCCGTGAAGATTTCCATGCATTATTCGAGAGTCGAGACTCGAGAGACGAGAGTGTACCAGGGGCTTGATTTGTAGTGCAAGTTTCAGAGCATGGCATGGCAGGGCAGGGCAGGCGGAGTTAGATGTGCTAAGTCTATCGACTTGCCGTAAAACCGTGCGGGCGCTTCTAACTTTGCCCGTGACTCCGTCAAGGGTCGCCATCGGTCTTGACAAAACGGAGAGCTGCTGCTGACTTTGATGAATTAGAAAGGTAGAAACAAGAAAATCACCTCCCACACGAAGGGAAAGCTACCTCTTTCAAACGTACGAAAAAGAAAAGCACTGCCGGAAAACGAAAGACTTCACCAAAATTTTCGAAACACGGTTGCATTTGGG
This sequence comes from Miscanthus floridulus, assembly GCF_019320115.1. Taxonomy (NCBI): domain Eukaryota; kingdom Viridiplantae; phylum Streptophyta; class Magnoliopsida; order Poales; family Poaceae; genus Miscanthus; species Miscanthus floridulus. The sequence goes on from NC_089585.1 coordinate 90,377,484, forward strand.
TACGTGGGAGTATATATGGGACTGGAAGTACGTACTCCTTGTGGGTTCAAAAAGTTTGTAGCGATTGTTGTGCATAACAAGTGGTCCTTGCCTTAAGGTGGTTTAATATTAGCCTCGCATTTCTGTCCGGTGTCAATCAGCAGTTATAGATCTAACCGCATATATAGAGCCTGTTTGATCTATTAGCATTAAAAATTAGCTGGCTGATAGCTAATAATTGCTAATTTTTAGCAGAACAGTGTTTGGACCCATCGGCTAATAGGTGATTGGATAGTAAGTCGAACGTACATATGAATTATTATCACAAGGTACATATGAATTATTATCACATATTGACAATTCTAAATCTACTAATGAAACTAATAGCTAGCAGCCCTTTAGCTAATAATCAGTAGGTTTATTAGCTTATTTTAGCTGCTAATTTTTAGTGTTAATGTATCAAACACCCTCGTGGTGTAGTAGAACATTAGCTACGGTGGAACAAGAAGCTGAGTGATGGATGCAACGGATCAAGCAAGAGGATGTGGATGACAATCAGATATTCAGAGCTCGTTCGTTTGGCTGTGGCTTGTCGTAAATGATTGAAAATTTCTAGCCGAAATAGTATTTTTCTCTCCTATAAACCAGCCAACAGTACTTCTTATGATCCAGTAACGATACGAATCGGCCAACCGAACACGCTGTCAGACAGCGGCAGATGCGGATTCAACGTCGTAAACCAGGGCGCGTTTAGTTCGGCATAGTGCACGATTCTCCACTGTAGCATTTCGTTTGTATTTGTGAATTATTGTTCAAACATTGATTAATTAGGCTCAAAAGATTCGTCTCGCAAAGTTAAAGCAAACTGTGCAATTAATTTTTGATTTCGTCTACATTTAGTACTCCATACATGTACCGCAAGTTTGATGTGTTGCATAGTGCACTTTTGGAGAACTAAGGGCGCGTTTAGATGGCAATTTTTTTTGGTTTTGGCTACTGTAGCACTTTCGTTTGTATTTGATAATTAGTGTCTAATTATGGACTAATTAGGTTCGAAAGTTTCGTCTCACGATTTCTCACCCAACTGTGTAATTAGTTTTTTTTTGTCCATATTTAGTACTCTATGCATATGCCGTAGGATTCGATGTGATATTTTGAGATAAAAAATTTTAGAATCTAAACAAGCCTGAACAAGGGCCCAGACGCTCCTGTTGAGCTGCGTGCTGTCCGTGTCCCACTGCTGCTGCTGCTAGTCGTACCACGGCATTACTAAAAAAACACCTCTACGGCCTACTGACACAGCGGCAGGCACCAGTCGCGAGCGGCGCGCCGGTGAGTAAGGGAGATTCGTTTCTATGGGGTAATTAGTGTCTAATTATGGACTAATTAGGTTCGAAAGTTTCGTCTCGCGATTTCTCACCCAACTGTGTAATTAGTTTTTTTCGTCTACATTTAGTACTTCATGCATGTGCCGTAAGATTCGATGTGATGGGTACTGCGTAAAATTTTTTGGGAACTAAACAGGCCTGTTTAGTTCCAAAAATTTTCACTCCAAACTATCACATCAAATCTTACGACACATGCATTGAGTATTAAATATAAACGAAAAAAACTAATTGCACAGTTTTGTTGGAAATCGCGAGACGAATGTTTTAAAACTAATTAGTCCATGATTAGTCATAAGTGCTATAGTAACTAACATACGCTAATGATGAATTAATTAGGCTTAATAAATTTATCTCGCAGTTTTCATGTAAACTATGTAATTAGTTTTTTTATTAGTATCCAAAAACCTCTTCCGACATCAAAACATCCAATACGATATCAAAAATTTTCATTTCGCGGACTAAACGCAGCTGGAACATGACCAGACGAAGCAGCATCGGCGCTGTGGTGCTAATCCTGAATGTACTAGTAGCAGTAAGCATCACTCAACCTGTCGTTACTGAGCTTAAAGCGGGTGTCCTATCAGAGTGTGAGATCAATTAGGTGCCGAGTAGCGTCACGGCGCACGACGCCATTGGTCATTGGTCTACTAGTCATCTATCCGTCCATGTTTTAACGATAGGAACAGTTCTAGCTTAGGCTAGGCTTTTTGCCGAGAGATGTGACCTCGAGGCCCTGTTCGTTCGAATGAATTTAGAGAAATACAGATGAATGCAGAGAAAATTGCGAGAGAGTGAACAGTGAAAACCATCCTGCACAGTATAATCCGGCTGGCTTTCCCACCAGCCGAACTGCCCCGTGGGTTTTTCAGTCGTCAGAACAACGGTACCTGTCTGAGTTAGGCCCCGTGGGGTTTTCAGGCCTTCGTTGCGGCGAACAAAAGTGACGAAAGTGGTCGGATTTCTTAGTTTTGTTAATGTAATAAAGCTAGCACGAGATATGTTAGATTTGTATATTATATGTAATATAGAAGAGTTAAAGGCTTAGGCCCGGAAACAAGAGATGAAAGAAAACAGCATAGAAGCTATACAACCGTGTCTACCTAGATGAAAAGTAGGCTAAGGCAGGGTCCGTTCGGTTAGTTTGGAGTGGAGCCAGGAACCACTCCGACATATCAACATTATATAAATTAGTGAATCATTGTAATCGTTTTGAAGGAAACGAACGAGCCTAAGGAAGCTAGCAATCCAAAACTTGTGTTCCCGGCATATGAATCCAACATCTTTACTTCATCCTTCATCTCCGCAACTAGCTCAATCATTGAAGACTTTTTTTTCTAAAAAATAAAATCTCACTTGTTCCATTATTTCCATAATTCCTTAGAAAAGATTCCATTGTGTCTTTTTATCATCATATAAAATTTAATTGAGTGGTTGGAAAACAAAACTTCCCGTTAAGCCTCCCTAGGTCTTTTTTGACATTGCAAGAAACACACACTGTGTGTGGTTCTACGCCGGTTGTTTAGGAATAAGTCTTTCCGGCGTCTCCTTGCGTGTTGTGGTAACTTTCTCTCTAGTGTGGTTGTAGATCTTGTAAGGGCTCAAACTTTTGGATTTGAATTTCTACCAAATCTAAAGAGGCACCGCTTAGGAGCTCTTCCCGTTTTGGAGTTGTACAAAAATTTTAGCAGTGTCGTTGTGTGTGTGTGAGGGGGGGGGGGGGGGGGTATCGTTGGAAGTTAGGCTCTGTTCGACTGATACATAAGCCGGCTGAAGTTGTTTTATTGTGAGAGAAAAATACTGTAAATTCTAGCTGATAAGCCGGTTGATAAATTCAAGGGAACAAGCCCAAATTTCTAAATAAGATGCTGATGAGAGGACATAATTGGTCAAGGTTTAAGGGGTACATCTCTTGCCTCCGCGTGTTGTGGTGTCATTTGGAGGTTCCTCTTATTTATTTGTCTTTATGGAACAAGCGTGAATCTAGTGTTAATATAACAGGGTCTTGTCCTATAGCCAATAGGTGTTCAATGGAGTTCTTGCCATGTCTTTCGTGTGACGACTTGTAGCCCGGTAGGGTATGTGGTGCTAGGGCAAGGATATGAGCAACAATGGATGCTACTCTCTTTAATGTATATATGTAATGCATGTCTAGTAAACAACGTACTACTCCCTTCATGTCAAAAAAGATTGTAAATCAATTTCAAATTCAACCAAATATATTTCGTAATAAACATATCTAGAGATACAAATATTGGTATTATTTTATATAAACTTAATAGTAGATATTTTTGGGATTCAATGACGCCTCGAAACAAAATTTTACAATTTGTTTTTTTATAAAACAGAGGAGTGTAACTATTATACTAGTCTCAGTGGGGTTTCACGTCCCTATTTCTAGGGCTTTCTGTTGTTAAAAACTATGCAAACAAGTTTCATTCTCATAAATTCATTTCATCCCATTAAATTTTTATCATCTCTCCCGTTTATATCATATCATGCCAGCTTGTTTGATGCTCGTTAAACTCTCACGAAACTTCAATAGATTATTGATCTGTCTTTTTCCATTAATAAAAACTGTAGAATGATATGAAAGATGATATAACAAGAGTATATTTCACCCCAAATTCCAAAAGGTTGCTACAGTACCTGTCACATCGAAGGTTTGCGGCCCATGCATGGAGCATTAAATGTAGACGAAAAGAAAAACTAATTGCACAGTTTGGTGGGAAATTACGAGACGAACGTTTTAAGCCTAATTAGTCAATGTTTGGACACTATTTGCCAAATAAAAACGAAGGTGCTACAGTAGACCCAAAATCCAAATTTCGCGAACTAAACAAGGGCTTAATGAAACCACGGGGTGCAATGCTAGTAGTACATCAATTATAATTTTTAATCGAATGTGACGTGTCGAGGTCGGACAGTGGGATTAGAATTAGGCATCGTTTAGATTGCAAATTTTTGTAATCTAGACACTATAGCATGCTTCGTTTGTATTTGATAAATTTTGTCCGATCATGAATTAACTAGGCTCAAAAGATTCGTCTCGTGATTTATAATCAAACTATACAATTAGTTATTTTTTTACCTATATTTAATGCTCTATACATACGTCCAAAAATTAATGTGATAAAGAGAAAGTGAAAAAACTTAGAATTTTGAGTCCATCTAAACAAGTCCTTAGTACGAGTTGAAAGAGCGAGCACTAGGAGTGTCGTGCGTATCTCTGCTGGCCTGACAGCAAGATGCGTACTTGCTGCTGCCGTTCTTTTTTTAAAATGCTATATGTATGTTTTATCATAAAAAACATATAAATTTTAGTCCACTACATTATTACCTCGGTTTATCTGCGTAGTTAGATCTGTGTCCAGTAGTGCGCTTTCTTATCGCGCAGCCAGCACCGGTCAGGGGACCCATGACGCGACGCGAACGGGCAGCACAGCACACCTGTATTTGCGACGCAGCAGTGCACCAGCAATCCAGCACACGTGTATTTCTTATTCACGAACGGGCAGGGAACAAGCGCTCTGTGTTTGTCCTTCATAGAAAAAAAAATTATTTTCTGTAATATGTGATTTGTAATATGTGGATCTGTGATTATTTGAAGATAGAAGAAGGCTAGAGATAGAAGAAAAATAAAGGCTGTTGGATCTTAATATTAAGATAAAAAATTCATATGTTGAAATTATATAAAACACACGGCGACTTCTTTTTTTAACTCTCAGCTTTCAGGTAGAGGTGTCGTCGATGCAGATTCTGTTGACGGCCCTCAAGACCCGTGCAGAATAATCGTCGTCGCTGCCTGTGCCGGGACGAGACGACGCGCATAAAATAGCATTAGGGCACTGACTGATCAAGCCGGCAACCCATGGCGTGACGTGCTTGTTGCGTACTAGCCGAACCCTGTCCGGCGGGCTCGGCCGTACTCCGTAGATGTAAAAGTTTTTCTCGGCTCTGTTTTTCAGTTAGAACATAACCGTATTTTTCTCTCACATCAAATCAGCCAGCAGTAATAATCCACGATCGTATACGATCGTTTTAGCCTTAGCCGAACAGGCTGCAAATCCACAGCACGCATAGGAGTAGGAGTAGTAGTAGTTTTATGCACGTTTTTGTATCAAGAGAGAATAGTTTGATCACAACGGGGATGATTTAAAGATTTTCAATAAAGCTCATTGTCTCCCCGACATGGCGAGGCACGCAGCTTAGCCTATTGCTAGCTCTAGAAGGCAACCAAGGTGCTTGGCGAAAACCCAGGGCAAGTTATGCCCTCGCGGTCTGCCGGCGGTGCCTCCTGCGTGCACCGACGGCGCCCTCCGGTGGGAATAGCTCCCGTAGTGCCTGCATATGGTTAGGGTTGCCGCCGAAGATTTCATCGTATGTCGGCCTTGCCGTGGACGTGCTATCCGCCTGTCCTTTAGTGTCCCCGAGCCGCTTCATCACAATGAATTCTCCCCTTTTTGACGCAGGGTCGATGTGCAAAAGGCTTTGTGCTGCAATGTGCCTGCTACGCGTCGGGATCTTTGGCCATGGGTAGCCTCGGGCTGCTCTGGTGAGGGAAGTTGCAGCAGTGGTGGCGGCCGTGGTTTCTTGATTTTGTCCACGAAGCGTTTGAGGCGACGCTCAGCCGACGCCAAGTTCGCGGCCGGCGGCGGCGTGCGCTGCTCCGTGTTCGGCGCGGCTGTCTGGGACATGCACTGTTTGTCGTCCGGCACCCGCTCAGTGGACTTGTTCGCCTACTGAGCGTTTGAGGAGTAGGAGTAGTATGTTTCACGTACCGTTGTGTTGAGTTCAGTCATCTGTTTTGAGGGAGGGCCAGTTTGCATCAGCGAGTTGCCTGGTCAAGTTCCGGACGTCTGATCGGATGGATCCACCGATCGATCTGGTGTGCATGGCCGCGTACCGTCCGTCCTATGCTGAGCAAGCAAGCAGCGTCGGCGCCGGGCTCGGGCACTGGTATCTCGTGAATGCACAGGTTTTTTCTCGCAGGGAAACCCGGACCCCCCGTACGTGGTAGTACGCGTCACAGGTCAGGAAAGCATTCACTATGCAAATGCAATGCACCCAGCACCCAGCTGCACGCAGACGCCGTGCTTCAGGGTTCAGAGCTGAGACCGAGGACAGTGGCCGGCCGGCCGGCGGGCATCGCTAGGCTATGTGCGGCTGTGCTGAACTTGAACAGCTCTCGATCTTGACAATTTGTCCTTGTGCACTGCAAAACTACACACAGCCTGTTTGTTTGGCTGTGCCTTGTCGCTTGTCGTAGACGATCGGAAATTTCCAGCCAGAACAGTATTTTTCTCTCACACAAACCAGCCAGCAGTACTTCTTCACGAACCAGCAACGATACGAACCAGCCAACCGAACAGGCTGACAGGTTGTCCACGGCCACGAGTACCGAAACTGACTGAGTGTGCTCCACCAGAACCACATGACACTCCAACTCTCCTTCCCCCCCTCCTAAATAAACGTTTCCATGACCAACACCTCGGGGCACATGTATAGTACTACTCACTCTGTAGTAATTCTCTATGATTAGGGAGGAGGAAAAACCCAGCAGGTAGCCAAGTTTGTTTTTGTTGGGAGGACAATTGAAACGATGGCATTGGCATGAGTGATTGATGAATCCTCTCGTGACACATGAAAGAAAGGCCAAGGGCCCGTCCAATCAGGAGGCAGATGCATACCCACTGCCGGTGCCGGGGTAGGCAGGGCCGAATTTTTTACTTTTGGGCTCTTTTTTCGAAAGTTTTTCTCAAATAGACTCCTGGCGGAAAGGATTCCAGAAATGGATCCTTGGCTCGGCGCCAGAGTGAGTGGCGTCGAGCTCGGCGCCACGGTGACTGGCGCCGAGCTCCTGGCCACGGGCAAACGGCCTGCAAGGGGCTCGGCGCCAGAGCGGATGGCGCCGAGCTACCTGCATTTAACCCCCGCCCAGCCTTCTTCCCTGAGCGTTCTTCCTCTTCTTTCTCCTCGGGTTTTTTTCTCGCCACTTCATCCTACCTCACGAATCGACATATTGGACCTTGAAAACCTTGATTTGATCCGTAGATCTTCGAGAGCAAGGTATCCTCGCTCCCCTCCTTGTTTTTTTCGCATCGATTCGGTATATATTAGTCGAATTTTTGAACCTAAGAATCGTCATCACTTAGGGTTTCATTATATCCCTCAATATATGTATTATACAACTGTAGGTTCATTTCAAGGCGTGAAAAATGCTAGCAAACCAAGCCGAATGTAGTTATGTTATGGGTTTTATTGTTGTGGATGAAATGAGAAACCCTAGGTTTAAGGTATAATGTTAACTGCTTTTGGTTCTTATAACGAAATTGATTGTATTGTAGTTATGGTTCTCATTGATATTTTGTTGTGGTGTTTTTATTTATGTTTGCTAAATTACATCCTATTTGTTAGATGCAAGAAATATTTCGGGAGGAGTTTTGGCGAAAACGGGGTCGTCCTCGCGAATTATACCCCGACGCGTCTAGCAAAGATGCCCCTGTTCCCCCTGACCTTCCTGTCCCTAACTGTGATTGTGGTTTCCCGGCCCATGTTTTTCAATCGAAACATCCGAACACAGCCGCGCGTTGCTTCTACACATGTAGTCGGTTTAATGTAAGAAATTATTTGTACTATCCTTTTTCTTTATTTGTTTAAGTATGGTACTAATATATTATTGGAATCTCGTTGTGTAGGACCATGAGAGGTGCTTTTTCTTTCAGTGGATCGATGGTGCAGAAAAGTTTGATCCTAGGTACCTCTTTTTCGACGATTGGTTTAGAGGGAGACATCCACGTGAGTACTTCAAGCGGTGGGTTCCACCCCCCCTAACCCTCCGGCAATGACGGCTAAGGAGAAGCACCTAGCCGCCGTTAGACGACTCGAGGAACCTCCTCTGTGCGGTTGCGGAGATCGAGCTGTGATAAACCCTGAGAATATGTTGGAGTTTGTGTGTCCAAACAAGCATGAAGTAAGTGCAAAGTGTATGTGTTAAAATCTTGAGCTATATGTGTTTATGTACTAATGTCTTATTATTTAGGTGTATTCAATGGCAAAGTGTCGTTTCAAGGAGTGGTTGTATGGTCCTAAGAACCAATGGCCGGAAGAACCGCGGAGGGTTAAGGAAAAGAAGAAAGAACGTGTAATCTACAAAGCACCTCCTGTCATGTGCGAATGTGGTGTAAAATCCAACTATGGCCTAGTCCCTTCGGAGCTTGGAATAGATCATTATTGCGGCCATATCATCGTACCGAATGTCCAAGAACCCACTGTGGGTCCTAGAACGAAGGTGCGGAAGGTCCTGCATCGAAGATAACATAGTAACATGTTACTTCACGAACACATGTACGAATAAAACTTATAGATTATTACCTGCCCCAGCGCAACGAGACGTCCTCTGTGGGTCTCCTCGTACGTCGGGTCGAGCAGGTGGAATTGCTCCATCCTACAAAAAAAGTGAATGAATTAGAATTGCAATGTACAATGAAACATGAACTTATAAATGTATACATAATTGACACAAATACAAGCATAAATTGAGACATGCATAATTAAATATATGATACGACAAAATATAAAATAATACTATAAACCAATAGTCCTACCTCACTAATCTACCAATGGCAACTTCGTGAGTTGTGGCCAAGTCTACCGCACTTGCCGCACTCGTACTGCTCGGGATCAGTAACAAATGGAGTTCCTCTTCCACGCCTAGTTCTTTCGGGTATCTGATCCATAACCATCCTATGTCTCGTCCTCTGCCTTGATCTACGCTTGTTCCAACGGTAAGCTGGATCCGCAATGTACTTCGGCCCATCATAAGGAGGCCACTCTCCAGGGTCCCGGAAAGGCACGAAGCGAGGGCTCCATGTGTTCACAAGCGTGTTGACACTGAACTCGTGAGGTATCCTCCTCTCGATATTATAGTTGTGATGCCTAGCTGCTGCCACCAAATGCGAACATACAAAGTGGTATTGCCTTGGTTTACCACAAGTGCACTTGAAATCTTGGAGGACAACCACATGTATCCTCGACTCTCGGACCTCGCCATCGGACGTTGTACCGCCCCTATGCTCGACCTGATAAGTCCCTGTGGCATGGTCAAAGCATGCAACCTCATGTGTGCCAGCCCTTTCTCTTGCCTTCTCTAGGTGTGCCTTTGGTTTCGGAGCCCATATCTCTCCATCACTACTCAACTGCAATAGATGGGCGTGTCTATCGTTGAACCAGACAACAAGCTTATAGAAGGTGAATTGAACAATTGCATTCACGGGCATACCACGTATCCCCAATAGCAATTTATTGAATGACTCTGCCATGTTGCTGCATTGAAACTCGTACCTCCAGCCACCATCGTCATGAGCTCTCGTCCATTTCTCCAAATCCCTCATCAAACCCGTGAGCCATTGTCTACCTTCTGCATTTGATGCGGTTCTGATCTGCTCCAACTTTTCCCTAAAGTACTTGTCCTCAAGCTGTCGAGCAGCCTCCTGCAACAGATCAAAGTTTTTCTTGACACTGTCCTTTCGTAGGAGATTCTCGGCAAGGTGTCGAGTACACCAACGATGGTGCAAAGGTGCATACCCCTCTAACTGCTCTCGCACGGCATTAAGTATGCCCTAATGCCTATCAGATATGACGCCAACCTCCCTGCCAGGGCCAACCACATGTATCCGGACTAGCCTCAAGAACCATCCCCAACTGTCATTGTTCTCCTTCTCAACCAAAGCAAATGCTAAAGGAACCAACTTGTTGTTCGCGTCACAGGATATGGCTATAAGAAGTGTGCCCTAGTATTTGCCAATCAAGAACGTACCATCAATGGAGAAGACGGGACGACAATGCCTAAAGGCCTCGACACACTGAGGAAAGCACCAGAAGGCACGGAAAAATATCTGCCTCCCATCCTTCCATGCATTAGGTTTTGGGATGTACTCATAATGCATGCCTGGATTCACCGCTTTGATTGCATTGAAAAGAACTGGCAGCTGCTCATACCCATCCTCCCAGTCCCCATATATCATGTTCCACGCTCGCTGCTTAGCCCTCCATGCTTTACCATAAGTTATCACATATCCTCCATACAATGCCTCAACGATCCTGATAATTGTTCTCACCTTCATGTTGGGTTCTCCCTGCAAAATTCCCATCAACCGCTTGGCAATTAGGGTAGATGTCAACTGCCGATGCCTCAGTGTCAGCTCATGGTCAGCACAATTGTGTGGCCCAACTACTTTTGTGATCTTCCATTTTTCGGTCACCTGTTGCTTCCTTGCACAAACCCTCCATGGGCAGCGTTCCTTGTCACACACAACTGTGTAACGGCGCTCCACATATGAATGCAATACCCTGTAAGGCCTCTTTCGTATCACTGCAAAAAGCCTGCAACCACCTCTTCAAAGCAGGGAGGTCATTGAACACCCTCCTCTCCTCAATTACCATGTTAGGACTGGCCTTAGGAGATTCTAGGAGCTCATCATCACGTCCTTCTGCAAACGCCAGATCAGAATGAGCAAGATCACTAAACTCATGAACTCTAGGATCACGGCGGTCGGGAAAGATACGTCTCATCATCTCAACATCACTCTCCGTCAGCTCTCCAACAGGTCGATCATCATCAGAATCAAGAGCCCTAGCCATCTCATATGGCTCCGAATCATTCATAATTTCAACATTATTGGAGCCACGAAATCCATCTGAAAAGTGCACTTGCGCAGCAACATGGGGCACATCGATATTCTCAGGAATGTCTCCTGCAACGTCATTACAGAAATGAGGAAAGAATGAAAAAAATACCATGATTCTGATGAGCTCCCAAAAACCATGCGGTTAAGACACTTACTCGGATGATTCTGTGTCAAAGGGATCTCATAAGGAGGATCTGCCACGAAAACATGAGTATGACAACCATCTCCAAATAACGCATTGGGGGCAGATTGAGCATCAGGAACCGTAGGCGCAATCTGCACATGCAGGTAAGGTTCCAGAACGGGAGGGTCGATGTGTGCCGGATGATCCATTGCTGGGGTAAACCCATGAGGGATTAGATCAACTAACACCCGACGAACAACCACGTCCAAACATTGCAGCTGGCTCTTCATAGCCGATCTCACATAGTTGTCCCACTGATCCGCACAACCAATTGAGATCATTCGCCTGAAGATGTTCGGAGGACAACCTAGGTGCAGTACACCATCAACTGCAATGTCGTCATCTCCAAAGCAATGCAGCTCCTCCTGAGTCCTTGCAACCATATCACTAAATGAAGGCCTATCATTGAATAGCACAGGCACGCTTTGCATGTCAAAAAACTCAACATATCCATAACGATCGCTTTTAACCGTGCCTCCATGATATATGGTCACTAGGTTGTCCATCTATTTAAAAAACGTAACGAAACACATGTCCTTTGGTCCAAATTATACGATAGATAGTACCTAACAAGTACTTTCTAACTACAAACTAAGTAATCATGATCATAACTACGTATATATATTTATAGTGTACTCACTAAATAGCAAGATCATATGTAGTTAACTACAAATATAACTACATATCTAAGTAGCTATCTAACTATATCTATTTATCAATGTATCTACATTTCTATCTATCTACATATATATATAACTAAATCAACTAACAAAGTCATCACAATATAACTAGTCAATAACATACACCAACTAAATAGGTACATTGCATATTCATATTTTATACCTTTCCGGGTCGACGGACGATGGGCGTAGGTCAAGGCGAATATCCGGGACTGCGGTGGCGCGGCCAACGACAGAGGTGGCGCGCGGCGTCGCGGGGTGGCCGGCGCTCCGCGCTGCGAGACCGGCTCGACGGCCGCGGGAGGCGGGGCGAGGCGAGGACAGCGGTGGACGTCGGCAAGGCGGGGCGAGGCCGAGGCCGGCGGTGGAGACAAAGGCTACGACGACGGTGGAGGGCGTGGCGGCTCGGCGCTGCAGCCAACCAACGGCCAACAGCGCGAGGGCGCGCGAGGGCAGGGAGGAGAGGGAGAGGAAGCGGAACGAGGAAGGGGAGGGAGAGGAGAGGAGGAGAATCAGGCAGAGGAGAGGAAGGGAAGGAGAGAGAGAGGGAGAGGAGAGGGAGCAGGAGCGAGAGAAGCGAGGGCGGAGGGAGAGGCGGCGAGGGCGAGGAACGGGCGAGGTGAGGAGGGCGGGCGCGCGCGGCGCGGGCTCGCGGGCAGGCACGCGCGGAGCGGGGGGCGCGGGCGCTGCGGGCGTGCGGCACGGAGAGGCGGGCGCTCGGCGCGGCGCGCGACGCGGCGGGCGAGGGAGGGCGGGTGCCGCGGCGTGGCGCGCGCAGGCGGGGCTGCGGGCGACGTCAGGGCGCGGGCGGGCGTGGGCGCGGCGGCGGCGGCGGGGGCTGGCTAGGGCAACTAGAGGAGGAAGAAGGCCGGCCGGGTAGATATTTAGGCCGAGCTCGGCGCCAGAGTGAGTGGCGCCGAGCTCGGTGCCAAGATCTACGGCGCCGAGCTCGGCGCCATCCGCTCGGGCGCCGAGCCCCTTGCAGGCCGTTTGCCTGTGGCCAGGAGCTCGGCGCCAGTCACCGTGGCGCCGAGCTCGGCGCCACTCACTCTGGCGCCGAGCCAAGGGTCTATTTCTGTAATTCTTTTCGCCAAGGATCTATTTTAGAGAAACTTTCGAAAAAAGACCACAAAAGTAAAAAATTCGGTAGGCAGGGGCCCTAAAAAGCGAGGAAACCCCGTGATCGATTCACTCCACGGCAGGCACAGTGAGTACTACTAGTATGTGTCTGTCCATCGAAATCGCGAAACAGCAGCATCTGCACACTGCATTGCACTGCACGACGGATCAGGGTCACAGTTTCACAGCGCCCTGAAAGCCTCCTGAAACCGCGGCACACTTGGGCGGATGGGCTGGCATGGCAGCGTGTCGAGCGGGCCCTTGCGTGTCGCAGCGAAGCGGCCCAAGGATGATGGCCGCAAATTCTTGCGTCGTGGGGAGGATCCACCGGTCGAGGAGATGGGCCTGGCCGCCTAGGGTAGGCAAAGGCAAATAAAGATGGCTTGATCCATTAGGGGATGGGATTGGATCATATTTTTACCCGCGGGCATCTAAATAGGCAAGAATCCATCACCGACGGGTATAGCGGGTACAGGAACGTTCCCTGTTTACCCGTTCCCGTTACCTGTTGGGGAACCCGACTATTTGAGCTGTCATGCGAGTATTAGGCCCAAAGAAGCTCAACATAGGTATTTTGACCCAAATCTGAACAATCATATATATAGTTTGTGTGTTATAGGAACCCTAGTTCAATTTTTTCTCACCATCTCCGCTAGCAACACAAGCACGCCTGCCTCACGAGCGCTCGTGCCCCTCGCTTCCTCAGTTCGGTCTCTCTGCCACATTTGCTCGTCCTCCTCGCAACCTCGCTCCTTCTCCTCGGCATCTCTGAGACTCCGGCATTTATACTTGGGTGAAGAAGAAACGTCTCCGATTGCAAAGCTGCAACCCCAAGTGTCCTTGTTTATTGGGTATGCAGTACCCGTCGGGTATCTGTTACCCGACCGATGCCCGACGGGTACGGGGATGAGCAAGAATCTATACCCGAGACAGTTAACGGGGACGGGGACATGATGAATTCTCCATAGCGGGGAAGAGAACGTTCCGGCGATATCCGACGGGTACATCCCCGTTGCCATCCTTAAAGGCAAAGGCAAAGGCAGCTACCATATGGGCCATGCCAGATCACTGGACCGGCTCCAGCGCTACTACATTTGGCAGGTAGCTGCAACCAAACAACGTGGGCTGGAGAGACGATCCCATAATCCCATTCCCACCCCACCTGCTGCATGCATGTCCGCTGCTGATTTCAGATAGTGGTCACAGCCTAGTCTATATGGGCCAATTTCTCTGTGGGGGCTTAACTCGACTCAAACTAAGGGCCGACATTGTAAAAAGTTTGAACTCTGACCGAGCCTGCATTAGCTAGAACTGGCTCGGAAACATTGTCATGCGCGATTAAAAAACCCAAATAGCCAATATGGATTTTATTTGGGTCCATTTTTAAGCTTTATTATTGTACCATTCATTGCGAATTTCATTTATGTGCTAAGGATAGTTAAAAACATGTACTCCCCCTTTGATCCAAATTACTATAAATCGCTTTGGCTATGTATTATATCTTAAAAAAAACAGAACAAAAGGAGTACGACAGGAAATAACTTATAATTTGCAACGGTGAGTACCATCAAGATGCTAGCGTATTGCAAATTTCATTTATGCGCTACGGATAGTTAAAAACATGTACTCTTCCTTTGTTCAAATTACTACCAATATAATTTAGAACAAAGGGAGAGTACGACTAAAGAGGAAACACAAATCACGGATAGGCCCCTGTTGCAGAGCTATAGGCAAGGGAAGCAACTTGCGCTTCCGCACAGTTTTCCAATTCCAATTAAAAAAAAAGCATATATGGTCGACCGGAACCACACCTTCCACTCCCTGTGCTAAGTTGACTTGGAAGCAGAGGGATGATGCTCTCGGCTCCTCCTCTCGTCAACAAAAACACACATGGGCCCCTCACCAGGTCCTTACCCCGGACGAGACAACAGAAGCCGTCAATCAATCCTACGTGGAATGGATGGGTGGCCAAGAGGACCCGGCCAACAAAAAGCTGTAGCCATCGATCGATCCTCCTAACGCAACTTTAGTGGAGGAAATTAGGTCAACGCACCTTGACAGCAGCACCTTTAAGGCAAAGGGTTAATCCGGCCGGGCTGGGCTTAAACAAGAGCGGCCAATCGAGCAGCGAGATTCCACATCCGCTTGAGCTCAGCGCTCGCCTTCCACTTGAGCGATGGATTTGCTGCAAGTCCACACCCTAATCCACTAATAAGTTTATGTTCTGAGCAACATGTGCATGAACCTGAAAAATACCTGAAACCTGATAGCGCAACCTTTGTGAGGTTGTCCAATAAATTTGGCGCGTAGGAGTAATAATAGGGTGATTAAATAGTGATCCCGGGCCTTTCTTTGATTGACATCATCATGCACGTTCCAAATCTAATTGGCGCGCATCAACCGCGAATCAGTTTCCATGGGCGCGCATGCTTGCTTTTGTCATCAGAATTTCTTCTCTTTCTCTACGATACATGTTTTTTAAGATGATGTTCGATTGTTCTGTATAATACATTCCTGTCACTATCTTCAGAGTATACTACAACGATAATCGATAGCGCAGAAAGGAAAAGGAAAAAAAAAACACTTTGTCGCGTGCAGTCTTTCGCTTTCTATGTTCTTTCGGCAAAGGAAATAAACCATTTCACTCCGCAGCTCGGGTGAAGTGACTGCCGCCGTTTGGTGCCCGCATGGGTTAATTTGGCCCTCTTCTTGGAGCTGGAGGCCATGGTTTCTGACTGACTCCTCAGGCGGTTTGGGTCCCTAACCTGGGCATCCATTGTGTATGTTGCGACCTCAGATACCTGTGGAAAAAGTTCACTATATAAGCCAGAAGAATCACGGCGAGTTGTAGTTATACTATGATTCCATTGCGTTGGTTGTTGTCTGAAAGTTACACTATGATTCAGAGTCACGGCTGAGTTATTTTAATTTGCTGCTGATGAGAAAGACAACTGCTCCGTGCACAAACTGAACACGTATACAAGATACTGACGGATAAGCTATATATTGTCCTAACTGCTACTTGTATCTTATTTTACCAGCTAAACAAGGGTTTAACCTGATTTTATCATGCCGTGGCATGCAATTTACTGACAGTCACATACATAACGGGGAGCTAACATTCATAGCCTTGATGCAAGATTTACGGAGGTTTGCATGCGGATTAAGCTCGGCTTCTTCTACAGACAGAGCTTCTTCAGTTTGCTCAGCGAGAGAGCTAGAGGCGCACAAGGGAAGCATGAGAGCATCTTCTTCACCTGATCTTTGACCATAATCTTTGGCTCGCTTATCTTCGTCAAAAGTTGCAAATATTTTTGGGCCCCGGAACCGTACAATCAGGAACAGCAAAAGCTATGCCGACCTTACCTGATATAAATGCCATCCTCTAAAAAAATGTGAAGAAGTTCTTCCAACCTTAATATTATGTATATGCTGACATGCATGAATCTGTACTTTTATCTATTTTACATAACAGATCCATTGTATTGTATGTTCTCTTTCAAAGTTTCTTGGTTTATGTTAGTTTCAGGTGGCAGTTAAGTGTTGCCGTCATCAGCTAAAAGGATGCGCATCATTATGATAAGAAGAAATGATCCCTGTGACGTCCAAATGACTTTGTTTGTATATGGTCATCACAATGAAGCGCAGGAGCTGATGCCTGGAAGAAGTTAAGTTAATGCTGGAGCTAGTATCAATTATTGGGCTGTATAATTCCAAATAATCATTGAGCATCCAAGCACGAGCTCATGGTCAACCAGTCTGCGGATAAGAAGAGTCTTGGAACCTACTATACATTCAAAAGAAGAAGGCTCGGAAAAGAAAATAAGCAATAAAAGAAGGATTAAGTCTACTTTTTGTCCCTCAACTATTGTGTTGGCCTAATTTTATCCTTCAACTACAAAACCGTCTAGTACCGGTACCCTAACTGTTTTGACTGACGTTGAGCGGTTTTGACACGGATACCTCCATCTCAGTGACATGTGGGGCCCACACGTCATCGACTCAATCCCTCCCTCTCCATCCTCACGGCCACGGCCTCGCGCTCCTGGACGCCGACGAGGAAGGCGGCCGCGGCGCCGACCGTGGTAGCACACGCACGGCCCGCGAGCCAGCCGTGCCACCCGGCGCTCGCGCGCCTCCACGGCACCGTCCGCGCGCTTAGGGCGTGGTGCAGCACCGATGCAGCCTCCTCCTCCGGCCACGGCCTCGTGCTCCTAGATGCTGTCCTGGCCGCGCTCGGCGACCTGCTAGCCACGCCGCGGGCCGCGGCGGCCCTCCACGATGTCGACGCCGACGACGACCAGGTCCTCGACGGCCTCCTCGTGCTCGTGGACGCATACGCCATGTTCGAGTCGGCACTGCTCGCGGCGAAGCAGAGTGTGGCCGACGCACAGGCCAGCGCTCGACGCGGGGACGGCACGGTGGTCCCACATGTGGTCCAGGCGCAGCCGACAGCGGCTGACGACGACGCTAGTCCGGCGGTGGACAAGTGTGGCAGAACTGCCCGAAATAACACGGTTACAGAGGTGCTCGCCTTCCACCTGACACTAAGCACCCTGAAAGCAAGCTACAGCGGGCGGTATCCGTCGGGCACACCCCGAGGGAGAACCCGAAAGATCCACATTTTTCCCAAGGATCCAATAATGAAAGCGATTACAATACTTGTCCATTTTATACATCAGAAGTTCTTAAAAAGTATATTATTACATTACCAAATGTTAGAGTGCGGAATAATAAACAGTGGAATTTAAAAGAAGCATCTAACGATAAGAACGAAGATCTGTCTGAGCCCACCAGAAGAATCCTCCACACAACGGTACTTGTCTAGCATCACCTACAACGGGGGTAAATAAACCCTAAGTACACAATGTACTCGCAAGACTTATCCGACTAGTGAGAATAATTTTCCGACTTCAAGAAATATGAGAAGCTTTATGGTTTGCTGGTTTTTTTGCAGAAACCAATACTAATAGTGAGTCCTTATTTATGTTATTATTATCAGCCGTATTAAGTTATTATCTAGCCAGTCTATATAAGCACATGTTCTACTTTCAAGCAAGAGTTGTGCAATCAGTTCTATTTCTTCTCCTTTCAACTTTCAGTTCTTACGACGATGCTAGTGGTAAGACAAGTCGTACCGACTCGACGGCGATTCGTGAACCAATGTGTCCAGTTGGGTGTCCCAAAAACACATGCCCCGGTTGTACCTAGGCACAAGCAGGACTAACACACCGCCCTCCTGTCCTGGGTGTCCAGGTCCCCGTCTAAACTTGGACTTCAAGCCCCCACTCCTGAGTCCCAGACTCAGTGCGATGCAAGGACCTCCACCATCCCCATCTCCCATCAGTCCGTCCAGAAAGAGCCAGATCCACGACAAGAGAGCAACAAGTCTTTCCTGCGCCCATACCCAGGTATGCGCTCGGGACAATAGATTTGTGACTTGCCTCTCGTCCATTGCAACGACCGGTTCTTAACCGATCAGACAGGGAAAAAGTGTAACCAAGCTATGTCCCATTGGTCGTAGGACACAACCCCTTACACCCACCAATACCCAAACCATATTTCTACCCGGTCACCATTTTTCCTTTCCACCATTTTCTCATGAGGGACCATATTTATCACCTATTTGTGAGTAACGGCAGGTTACTCACACTACCGATATCCTGAGCATAGCGGCTATTCGACCTATACTAGTAGGACTCATAGGTAGATATATTTATGCATGTAGTTTCCATAAAATGCCTGTAACGTAAATGTATAACATATATATATTTAGTGATCATTTAAAATAAGGGTTATGCACCGGAGCTTGCCTTGGGCAGACGATGGGTCAGTAAGGTCAGCACCAAAAGGCTCTGAGGCTTTCTCCTGCATGAGGATCTCCTCCTCGTACTCCTTAATGACTTCGTCGTACTCCTATTCGTCGATGGGCATGAACTCTACCAACTCGTGTACTACATGCATGAAATGATGATGTAATACTTAGTAATATAGCAACAACAACTCTTAAAATAAAGTACATCTGTCTAACTACTAAGCTAGTGCTACCGACCATGGTACTAAGTTATCTATTGTTTCCAATAGCAAGTATGAAGTATGGTATACCTTATTATAGCAACTACATGTATTCTTACTCCTAATGCTGATTTACGCTATATACGATAAAGCAAGGGTAATAGCTACTCTATTTATCAACTCACTCTAAGGCTACAAAATCTACGGCAAGTACATAATAATCTAGTGAGCCTACTGTAAAATTTTTATAGCTATAGCTATCACCAATTTACCACAAAAATTCCTACAATTATTAATCTACACAATACTAAGTTCTTTGGTTTGAATTTATAAACCTACCATTGTTACAGCTAACTGTAATCTAACTACACTAACAAGTAGGTGGTATTTTTGTGAACCTAACAAAATTAGTTTTACTATTTTTGGACAACTACACAATTTATAACAATTTATCAAAGTTCAGCTAGAAATTATATTGAATAAACATTGGTAATTTACTGGAGAATTGAAAAACGAATTCACCGCACGGCCCGCGAGCGACGGCTCGGCCCACCCGGCTGCCCACCCACGCGCATGCGCAGCAACCGGCGCGGCCCACTCGGCGGCGCGTGACACGGCCCAACTCAGGTGGCCCACAGCGGAGCTGCACGTGGCTGGCTCTTTAGCGAAAAAGCCCCCGTTCTCTACCCTATTCGCACAACCCACTCGAGTACTATTTCACCAAGTCATAGAGTTTGCATCTAAGACCCTACTTCTATTCGAATTCATGTTTTATGAAGCCCCTAGTCGGACTAACAGGACCACGGCCTCGCCAGCCAAACACCGGTGAGCACAGACCTCTCCGGCATACACCAGCACCCCATGAGCTTCTACGTGTCACGCACAACGGATTGAGGTAGCAAACGCTAAGAATGGCGCACCACGCAGGCGTGGCCACGTGCCGCGGTGGGGTCTGACCACGGTAGCCTGACGCCGGCGAAACCACCTAACCGAACGCCTCTACTACTACTTGGTGACCATCTGTAGGCTCAAAGTAACCACCTTGAAGCCCTAATTGAATAACTATTGCGCCCAACCGAGCTGGACATAGGAGCGGCATCAAAGCCAGCTCGTCGGTGGCCGCCCCCGCGCTCTGACGAGCCTCGGTCCTAATTGAGTTAACCAGCTACTCTAGGAGCAAGAGGACCTCACCAGCGATGTGATGGACGGGCTAGGCGAAGTTGCAAGGAATGGCAATGGGCTAGCCACGCGCGTGAGGTGGTTCTGGTTCACGCTGGCTGTGGAGAAGATGTTCCCGATGACCTGCTGCACCGTCGGCGGGGCCACTGCATGGGCGAGGCAAATGAGTCAAGGAGAGGGAACAACCGTGCTTGATTGAAACAAAAGAGAAAGGAGCAGTGCCCTAGGCCAAGAACTCGTCTCACCGGCCATGGCGGACCACCGAGGGGAAACCTCTCCCCATTACCTCACCAAATGAAGGAAGCCCATGGAAATGACCCCAATCAGAAGCTAACTACTCTAGCTATTTGGGCGCACGGTGAATTGGAAAGGGATGGACTACACACGACCAATTTGAGGGCGATGACACTCGGCTTAATGGTGATGATGGCGACGATGAAAGCTTAAATTGGCGCACGACATCATACTACCGCCCATGGTGAGTTAGGCATGATGTTGTACATCAATGCAACCTCCACACATGCACACGAGTTTGGCACTCCGACGCGCGACTGTAGCTCCGCAACACGTAAGGCGAGGGCGGCATGGCACTGCGCCGCTGAGGCTGGCATGTCCAGGAAACTGCAGAGTGGCGTGGCGTGAAGCACGGACGGGATGGCAATGTTAGGCGGGGCAAGGCCACGTGCGTGTAGCTGAAGTGTCAATGGCAATAGCGAGCGTGCAGGCGGTGCGCATGAGCGTGCTCGGGTGAGTGGCGACACCAGTTTGAATGAGCCGAACACGTCGACAGACGCGACGGCAAGCAGTGGCACAGGCAGACATGATGGAAGGGCTAAGCATCTAGGCCCACCGGGTCCCAGTGCGTGAGTCACGAGCCAGGCGCGCAACAACGGTGATGATCGGGCGATAGTGACGGCCGAATGGCCAGCGCGCTGCGACGACAGGCGGGCAGTGGCGACTGGGCACGTGCGGTGTGCGCAAGCTGTGCCAGAGCATGGCGGCAGGAGGCCATGGCCAGCAGCGCAGGGAGCCACGTGTGCGGATGTGGCTACACAGGCGCGACGGTGGCGACGCGGCCGGCGCGGCAGCGCACGCTGGGCAGGCCAGAGCAGAGGTGCCAGCCCGAGCGAAGGCGGTGACCACGCTCAGAAGTGGAAGACATGTCGTGTAGACTTTTTAAAGCTGCTACCACGACCAATTTGATGATCCAAAAACCAAACCAGCCATTCTATCCTCAAGGGGGTACATAGGGCTATCGACCTAAGCCATGACATCTCGCCACTTCTTAAGCTGATCGCTCTACAAAAATTGCCGAACATGGCTTTGTCGACCCATTTACAAACTTACACGAAATGACTAAACCTCGAACGGTTTCACGTCGAATTCTATTTCTGAGCTACTTGATATACTAGCTAGCGAACCTCGTCCTCGACCGCACATATTTCATCATCGCCTATGAAGTTCGGGCTACCAACTTTACTACGTTCCGCCGATGCGTTCCGTAGCATTTCCATCCGATAAAAATTCATTTAGAACCCTAAGTGATAATCCGCGACACGAAATATAACATTCATTTCTTGTTTCAAATGAACGTTTTAAGTTCCGAATATTGATTTATACTCTATAACACACACATTTACTCTCAAGTATGATGCTCATGCAGTGTTTTAGCAAATATACAATGTAACACCGAGGGTGTTACAAATCTACCCCCTTAAAACAAAATCTCAACCCAAGATTTCATGTGCCTAGTGTGAGAAGGAGATAGGAAATACATTTCAACGCATCAACTAATTATCAGAACTAGAGAGGAGGTGGGGTAATGCTTCAATAGGTAACTCTCTTGTTCCCACGTGGCCTCATCCTCTGAATAGTTTTGCCATTGCACTTTGTAGAACTTTACCACACTGTTTCTGGTCACTCTTTCTTTCTCGTCCAGAATCTTGACAGGGTACTCAACGTAAGTCAAATCTAGTTGCAGGGGAAGCCCTTCAACTTTTGCAGCTTCATCTGGTACCCGCAAACATCTCTTCAATTGTGATACATGAAACACCTTGTGTACCATAGATAAAATCTTAGGAAGCTAGAGACGATAAGCAATGGGGCCACATTGCCTCAAAATTTTGTAAGGACCCACGTATCGGGGAGCTAGCTTGCCATGGATACCAAACCGATGTACTCCTCTCATAGGAGATACCTTGAGGTACACATAATCCCCTACTTCAAACTCCAAAGGTCTTCTTTGCTTGTCTACATAGGCTTTCTGTTAGCTCTGAGCTGCCTTCAAATGACTCTGGATAAGGACAACTTGCTCTCAAGCCTCCTTGATGAATTATGGCCCAAAGTATCCATGGTCTCCCACTTCAACCCAATTAAGGGGCATCCGACATTTCTTCCCATACAGAGCTTCAAATGTTGCCATGCGAATGCTCTCTTGGTAGTTATTATTGTAAGAAAATTTAGCTAACTTTAGGCATCCATCCCACTTCTTAGGAAAAGAAATGGCACAAGCTCTCAACATGTCTTTGAGCACTTGGTTCACCCTTTTGGTTTAGCCATTAGTCTAGGGGTGATAGGCTGAACTGTGGAGGAGACTAGTTCCAAGACACTCCTAGAGTTGCTCCCAGAAGCGAGAGACAAAAACTGATCCCCTATCAGAGATGATAGTGAGGGAACTCCGTGTAAAGTCATAATCCGGTCCAAGTACAACTCAGCATACTGTCTGGTGAAATATTTAGAATTCACTAGGAGAAAATGAGCTGACTTGGTGAGGCGATCCACAATGACCCAAATAGAGTCGTAACCCTTGGAGGTGTGGGGTAAACCCACAATGAAGTTCATGAAAATATCCTCTCATTTCCAAACAGGAATGGGCAAGGGTTGTAGATATCCTAGAGTACGCATATGATCTGCCTTAACTCTACCACAAGTGTCGCACTCCGCGACGTGTCGGGTGATGTCCTGCTTCATGTTGGACCACCAGTACAAGTGGCACAGATCATGATATATCTTGTTGCTGCCAGGATGAATAGACAACTTTGAATGATAGGCTTCATTCAAAATCTTCCTTCTTAGCTCCTCACTAAATGGAACCACCAGCCTATCCTTGTATCTTACTACACCATGCTCATCAACACTAAAGTGAGGGCCACGCCCTTCGGCAATCAATTTTCTGATGTGGGGAATTTCTTTGGGGTCTTCCCTTTGCTCCCGAATAATCTGCTCCAGCAATTCTGAGGTCAATGCAATGTGAGCCAACACCTCTGTGTGGTTCAGAGACAAAGGTGTTTCCTCAACCTAGTGTGACTTTTGGCTCAAAGCATCAGCCACTACATTGGCCTTTCCTGGGTGATAATGGACTTCCAAGTTATAATCCTTTATCAATTCTAACCACCTCCTTTGCCTCATATTAAGCTTAGACTAAGTGAAAATATACTTGAGGCTCTTATGATCCATAAAGATATGCACTTTGTTGCCCAATAGATAGTGCCTCCAAATCTTTAGAGTGTTGACCACAATAGCCAGCTCTAAGTCATGTGTGGGGTAATTCACCTCATGCTTTTTCAGTTGGCGCAAAGCATAAGCTATCATATGACCATCTTGCATAAGCACACACCCCAAACCCATCTTCGAGGCATCACAATATACATCAAAGGGTCTATTAATGTCCGGTTGGGCCAACACAGGAGCAGTGGTTAGAAATGTCTTCAGAGCTTGGAAGGCTTCTTCACAGGCTAGGCTCCAATCAAACTTAGCTTCTTTTTTGGAGCAACTTGGTCATTGGCTAGGCTATCTTAGAGAAATCTGGAATGAAACACCGATAGTACCCAGCAAGACCAAGAAACTAACGAATCTGATACACAGACTTGGGAGACTTCTAATCCAATACATCTTTCACCTTGCTGGGATCTACTAAAACGCCGTCAGGTATCAACACATGCCCCAAAAACTACACTCGATCTAACCAAAATTCACACTTGCTGAATTTAGCATAAAGCTTGTGTTCCCTTAGTCGAGACAGTACTATCCGAAGGTGTTGGGCATGCTCTTCATCATTCTTGGAATAAATCAGTATATCATCAATGAATACTACCACAAACTTTTCTAGCTTCGACATAAATACTGAATTCATCAGGTACATGAAGAAGGCAGGAGCATTGGTGAGACCAAATGACATCATTAGGTACTCATATAGCTCATACCTAGTAGAAAAAGCTATCTTTGGTATATCATGTGGTCTGATCTTGATCTGATGATAGCCTAATCGGAGGTCAATCTTCGAGAACACCTTGGCACCGGCTAGTTGATTGAACAAAGTATCTATGCAGGGCAAAGGATACTTGTTCTTAACTGTTACCGCATTAAGAGGGCGGTAATCCACACACATCCGTAGAGTACCATCCTTTTTCACAAAAATGGCTGGACAACTCCATGGTGAAGAACTAGGATGGATGAAGCCTTTTTCCATCAACTCTTCCAGCCGCTTCTTCATCTCAGCCAATTCCCTTGGAGCCATACGGTACGGGCATCTAGAGATAGGGGTAGTACTAGGCTCTAGCTCAATGGAGAATTCTACCTCTCTGTCCAATGGCAACCTAGGAAGATCTTCAAGAAAAACATATGGAAACTCACATACCACAGGGATGGGGGTGAGATCAGGAGAGGCTTCAGCATGGGCAACAACAGGTAAGACTAGATCTAAGGGTACCAGAAGAGACATCCTATCCTTAGAAGAGGGAAGTCGTAACTCGATAGTTCTCCGCTTCAAATCCAAGACTACCCCATACACCCACAACCAGTTCATTGCAAGAATAGCATCAATGCCTTGCCCAGGCATTACCATGAACTATAGGTGGTAAGTGTGGGTGGCTAATACCAAGCTTACTATGTCCATTCGGGTATTGATGAATATTTGCGAACCCGTAGTATGGATTCTATAGGCATAAGGTATAGCCATAAGTGGTAAGTTGTGCCGATCTACAAATCTCATACTCATAAATGAATGTGATGCACCAGAATCGAACAACACATAAGCTGGATGAGAATCGATGGTAAACATACCAGCCATCACTGGTTCCTACTGCAATATTTGCTCCGTATATATGAAATGCACCTGTCTAGATCTGCTGGGCACTTTCTTTTAATTAAGCCTATCACTTTACTAATCCAATTATACGTGTAGGGGGGGGGGATTTTAGTTTAAGCCAAATGCTATTATCATGATGCATGTATCGTCCTATACGTTCACTCAAGCCGGAATATAGCGGCATTCGCAAACATTTTCGGCACATCGCACACTCACTTTCCGTATGGTAGATGATTCCTTACGCAACGTAAGTCAGTGTACCTATAGAAAACTAATTAGATAAAACCAGTGCCGCTATCCTAGATAGACCATATTGCTAGGGCTGATACTTATTTACATAATGTAATCGCATCCTACTTTTCACAAAACTTTTGTTGGTCAAATTTTTAAGTTTTGAAAAAGAGTGATGAAACTCGTAACCATTATTGGCTCTAGTACCAACTGTGACAGAACCGCCTGAAATAACACGCTTATGGAGGTGCTCACCTTTCACCAGACACTAAGCACCCCGAAAGCAAGCTACAGCGGGCGGTATCCATCGGACACACCCCGAGGGAGAACCCGAAAGATCAACATTTTCCCCAAGGATCCAATAATGAAAGCAAGTTACAATGCTTGTCCATTTCATACATCAGAAGTTCTTAAAAAGTACATTATTACATTACCAAATGTCAGAGTGTGGAATAATAAACA
Source organism: Miscanthus floridulus (assembly GCF_019320115.1). Classification (NCBI taxonomy): domain Eukaryota; kingdom Viridiplantae; phylum Streptophyta; class Magnoliopsida; order Poales; family Poaceae; genus Miscanthus; species Miscanthus floridulus. Next base: position 90,403,493 of record NC_089585.1, read on the forward strand.
GTGGAATTTAAAAGAAGCATCTAACGATAAGAACGAGGATCCATCTAAGCCCACCAGAAGAATCCTCCACACAACGGTACTTGTCAAGCATCACCTGCAACATGGGTAAATAAACCCTGAGTACACAATGTACTCGTAAGACTTGTCCGACTAGTGGGAATAATTTCCTGACTCCAAGGAATATGAGAAGCTTTATGGTTTACTGGTTTTCTTTTAGCAGAAAGCAATACTAATAGTGAGTCCTTATTTATGTTATTATTATCAGCTGCATTAAGTTATTATCTAGCCAGTCTATATAAGCACATGTTCTACTTTGAAGCAAGAGTTGTGCAGTCAGTTCTATTTCTTCTCCTTTCAACTTTCAGTTCTTACTACGATGCTAGAGGTAAGACAAGTCGTACCGACTCAACGGCGATTCGCGAACCAATGTGCCCAGCTAGGTGCCCCGAAAACACATGCCTTGCTTGTACCTCAGGCATAAGTAGGACTAACCCATCACCCTCCTATCCTAGGTTTCTAGGTCCCCGTCCAAACTTGGACTCCAAGCCCCCACTCTTGAGTCCCGGACTTAGTGCGGTGCAAGGACCTTCACCATCACTGCCTCCCATCAGTCGGTCCAGAAAGTGTCGGATCCACAACAAGAGAGCAACAAGTCTTTCCTACTCCCATACCCAAGTATACGCTCGGAACAATAGATCTGTGACTTGCCTCACATCCATTGCAACGATTGGTCCTTAACCGACCAGATAGGTAAAAAGTGTAACCAAGCTATGCCCCGTTGGCCGTAGGACACAACCCCTTACACCCACCAGTACCCAAACCATATCCCTACTTAGTCACCATTTTTCCTTTCCACCATTTTCTCATGAGGGATCATATTTATCACCTATTTGTGAGTAACGGCAGGTTACTCACGCTACCGATATCCTGAGCATAGCAGCTACTCGACCTATACTAGTAGGACTCATAGGTAGATATATTTATGCATGTAGTTTCCATAAAATTCCTGTAACGTAAATGCACAACATATATATATTCAATGATCATTTAAAATAAGGGTTATGCATTGAGGCTTGCCTTGGGCAAGCAACGGGTCAGTAAGGTCAGCACCAAAAGGCTTCGGGCTCCCTCCTACACGAGGATCTCCTCCTTGTACTCCTCAATGACTTCATCGTACTCCTATTCATCGACGGGCACAAACTCTACCAACTTATGATCTACATGCATGAAATGATGATGCAATACTTAGTAGTATACTCCTGTTCGTCGTACTCCTCAATGCTGATTTACGCTATATACGATAAAGCAAGGGTAATAGCTACTCTATTTATCAACTCACTCTAAGGCTACAAAATCTACACCAAGTACATAATGACCTAGTGAGCCTACTATAAAATTTTCAAAGCCATAGCCATCACCAATTTACCACAAAAATTCCTATAATTATTAATCTACACAATACTAAGTTCTTTGGTTTGAATTTATGAACCTACCATTGTTATAGCTAACTGTAATCTAACTACACTAACAAGTAGGTGGTATTTTTGTGAACCTAACAAAATTGGTTTTACTATTTTTGGACAACTACACAATTGACTATAATTTATCAAAGTTCAGCTAGAAATTATATTAAATAAACATTGGTAATTTACTGGAGAATTGAAAAATGAATTCACCGTGTGGCCCGCGAGCGACGGCTCGGCCCACCCGGCTGCCCACCCGCACACATGCACAGCAACCGGCGTGGCCCACTCGGCGGCGCACGACATGACCCAACTCAGGCGGCCCACAGCGGAGCCACGCGCGGTTGGCTCTTTAGCGAAAAAGCCCCCGTTCTCTACCCTATTCGCACAACCCACTCGAGTACTATTTCACCAAGTCATAGAGTTTGCATCTAAGACCCTACTTCTATTCAAATTCATGTTTTATGAAGCCCCAGGCCAGACTAATAGGGCCGCGGCCTCGCCAGCCAAACATCGGCGAGCACAAACATCTCTGACATACACCAGCACCCCCATGAGCTTCTACGTGTCACGCGCAACGGATTGAGGTAGCAAACGCCAAGAATGGCGCACCATGCAGGCGTGGCCACGTGTCGCGGCGGGGTCTGGCCGCGGTAGCCCGACGCCGATGAAACCACCTAACCGAATGCCTCTACTACTCGGTGACCATCTGGAGGCTCAAAGTAACCACCTTGAAGCCCAAATTGAATAACTACTACGCCCAACCGAGCTGGCCATAGGAGCGGCATCAAAGCCAGCTCACCGGCGGTTGCCCCCACACTCTGGCGAGCCTTAGCCCTAATTGAGTCAACCAGCTACTCTAGGAGCAAGAGGACCTCACCAGTAATGTGACGGACAGGCTGGGCGAAGTCACGAGGAATGGCAATGGGCTGGCCATGCGCGCGAGGTGGTTCTGGTTCATGCCGGCCATGGAGAAGACGTTCCCGGTGATCTGCTACACCGTCAGCAAGGTCACTGCACGGGCGAGGCAAACGAGTCAAGGAGAGGCAACTACCGTGCTCGATTGAAACAAAAGAGCAAGGAGCAGTGCCCTAGGCTGAGAACTCATCTCGCCAGCCATGGCAGACCACCGAGGGGAAAACTCTCCCCATTACCTCATCGAAGGAAGGAAGCTCATCGAAATGACCCCAATCAAAAGCGAACTACTCTAGCTATTTGGGCGCACGGTGAATTAGAAAGGGATGGACTGCACATGGCCAATTTGAGGGCGACGACACTCAGATTAATGGTGATGACAGAGATGACAAAAGCTTAAATTAGCGCCCAACATCGTACTACCACCTGTGGTGAGTTAGGCACGATGCTGTACATCAATGTGACCTCCAGACGTGCGCACCAGTTCAGCACTCCAACACGCGATCGTAGCTCTGTGACACACAATGCGAGGGTGGCACGACACTACACCATAGAGGCCGACATGTCTAGGAAACTGCAGAGTGGCGTGGCATGAAGCGTGGATGGGACAACAAAGTTAGGCGAGGCAAGGCCATGCATGTGTAGCCAAAGTGTCAATGGCAACAGTGGCCATGCAGGCGGTGCGCGTGAGCGTGCTCAGGTGAGTGGCGACACCAGTTCAGACGAGCCAAACACACCGATAGACGTGATGGCGAGCAGTAGCAAGGCGGACGTGATGGAAGGGTAGAGCATCCAGGGCCACCGGGCCGTAGTGCGTGCGTGTGTGCGTGGGTCATGAGCCAGGCGCACAATAGCGGTGATGATCGGGAGGCAGTGATGGCCAAATGGCTAGCGCGCTATGATGATGGGTGGGCAGTGGCGACTGGGCGTGTGCAGCATGCGCGAGCTACACCAGAGCGTGGTGGTAGGAGGCGGTGGCCAGCAGCGTAGGGAGCCACACGTGTGAACGTGGCTGCACACACGCGACGGTGGCGACACGGCCAGCGTGGTAGCGCACGCTGGGCAGGCCAAAGCAGAGGTGCTAGGCCAAGCGGAGGCGGTGACCACGACCGGAAGTGGAAGACGTGTTGTGCACGCTTTTAAAGCTGCTACCACGACCAATTCAATGATCCAAAAACCAAACCAGCCATTCTATCCTCAAGGGGGTACATAGGGCTATTGACCTAAGCCATGACATCTCGCCACTTTATAAGCCGATCGCTCTACAAAAATTGCCGAACATGGTTTCGTCGACCCATTTACAGACTTAAGCGAAATGACTAAACCTCGAACGGTTTCGCGTCGAAATCCATTTTAGAGCTACTTGATATACTAGCTAGCGAACCTCGTCCTCGACCGCACATATTTCATCATCGCCTATGAAGTTTAGGCTACCAACTTTACTATGTTCCACTGAAGCATTCAGTAGCATTTCCGTCCGATAAAAAATCATTTAGAACCCTAAGTGATAATCCACGACACGAAATATAACATTCATTTCTTGTTTCAAATGAACGTTTCAAGTTCCGAATATTGATTTATACTCTATAACACACACATTTACTCTCAAGTATGATGCTCATGCAGTGTTTTAGCAAAAACTATATAATGTAACACTGAGGGTGTTACAACAAGCACTCGACCGCGGTGGGCTTGGGAGGCCCCGTGAACTCGTACCGGATGGTGTTGCTGGAGCCGGTGGAGGGACGGTAGGCGCTGCTACCGCCCCTGCCATGGCCAAGTGAGAGCCTCCCCCTCTTCTGCCAGGTGGCCATCGTGGACCGCGCCGGTCAGTAGGGGAGGAAGTGGCTGGTGGTGGTCGACGGCTGGCACCTGGAGACGTGGGCGCCGGCGGACGTGGTGTTCGTCTATGACTTCCTAACAGGCGCATGGCGGCGCGACATGCCCATGCTAGGCCCATGCTGGTCCTTCTTTACCTGAGCGACCATCGATGGCGTCGTGTATGTGGCCGGCGGCCACAATGACGAGAAGAACGCCCCGCGGTCGGCGCTCGCCTACGCCCCGGACACCGATGCGTGGGCTCAGCTCTCGGATGTAACACCTCTGGTGTTACGAGCTCGCTAAGCTCTGAGATTATAACCTGAGAGGTAGATATATAAATATAGTGGGTTAGTTTACTTAAATGCGCTAATGAAAATCCTAACAAGAAAATAGGAAAAGTAGTTTTAATTGTTGGACTGTTGGCACAAAAAGCAATTTCTATAAATAAAAATAAAACATAACTTGTATTTAGTACTTAAATAAAAATTAAAGTTCAAGTTTAGTAGATGGAAATGCAACATTAACTTTTAGAAAATAGATGTTAACTGGTGTTTTGGGAGCCCAAAAATCAAACTTGATGGTATGATAAGCTCTTTTCGTTAAGTCGGCAAGTACTTGAACGATTGTTAAAATACCATTTTTGCGAATTAGTTAAATGGTGCTTAAATATTTTGCTTCTATGGGTTAGTATAAGGTATGGACTATTGCATGAAGTATTTGTTGGTTGAAGTTAACAAGGTTTAGATCTATTTAAAATTGCGACAAAAGAGTTAATGGTTATTTAACCTCACTTGAAACCCTTAGCTTTCCTAGTATGGAACAGTAGTAAGACAATGCTATTTTGACATTTAATTTCTAACAAAAATGTTTAAACACTAGTTGCACGTTTTGGTATTGTTGATTGCATCAAAGTGAGTGCTTGAGCATGGCATAGGTCGACATTGTGTTGGATGTCACGTTGTCCGCTCTAAAATTGCCCAAACTTTGTTAGAACGCGTTGTAACCGCGTTGTTGGCACTCCATTCGGGAACAGGCACTCCATCGATGAACCCAAGTTGGCATTCTTGTATCTCTCCCTATGGTCGCTCTCTGGACATGAGGTTTGCTTCGTTAGCTGGGTGTTAGTATCGATCTTAGGTTAGGGGAATTAGTTGAGCCTCGATCATGATCGCTAGCGGCTTTTGCTTCGCTTTAAAATGCGTGCATGGCACCAGTTGATACCTCTCGACCCAAGTTCATAGACACCGTGTGCATGGGCATTGCTAGTGCCAGGCTCATGCCATGCCCGCCTGCTGCCGCTGGCCAGCTCGCGTAGCATCTTGGCCTCGCGATGGCTGGCTCCGGTTGGCTATGGCTAGGTTTCAACTGTCACACGCACACGCACCACCATTTGGTTGTCGAGCCACGCGTGTAGTCAAGCCATGGCTGCGGCCATCATTGCCAGGTTAGCATGGCAGTCGCTTTGCCCTCTAGTTCCTCAACCGTGCCGAGTCGTGTGTCTTGGTCGCAGCCACCTTCTCGTGCACACACGCTCTTGGCCACGCACCTCACCTACCGCTGCGCCGCTGGTGTGTCACGTGGTTCTATCCTAGCCACTCATCCCATCTACCTCTACTGCCATAATGGCGCATACTGCCCTACCTACGAGATAGGGAGGAGAGGATGGGTTGTGTATATCGATAGTGCCATGCCAGCACATGGTCGGAGTCGCTGTCGCATTTGAGGCACCACGCTCTCTGCTCCTTCAATTTGCCTAGCTCAAGGCTTCTTAGTCCAATTCCTCGCACTAGTGAGTAGCATAGGTAGTCAGTTAGACGCCCATTTTCCCTTAAGCCCGGCCAGTCACTACCCAATGACAAATTGGCATTTTTTGCTTGCCGCCGGTCTTGTGCGCCGTCGTGACCAGAAGGTTGGGGGTAAGGCATGTAGGCGTGGTAGCGGTTCAAATGCTCATAACCCTAAGCTCGCCTTGACTCCCTCTATCTGGTGCTCACACTTTTTTGGCCAGGGTGCTCATCGTCGGTGGAGTGATGCGTCGGTGTCCATCGTAGAGCGACGCCGCACCGCTCGGTCGCTAAAAGCTCTAGTTTGGTTTTGGTGAATTGATGAAATCCTAAGTGCTAACCTAGTTTATCAAGTGATCATGATATAGGTAGCACACTCCAAGTTGCGAAGCAAACAAAGATCATAGCATGATGAAGATGATGCCATGGTGATGATCAAGTGCTTAGACTTGGAAAGAAGAAAGAGAAAAACAAAAAGCTCAAGGCAAAGGTATAAACCATAGGAGCTATTTTGTTTTAGTGATCAAGACACTTAGAGAGTGTGATCACATTTAGGTTTGATAGCTGTACTACTAAGAGGGGTGAAACTCGTATCAAAATGCGGTTATCAAAGTGCCACTAGATGCTCTAACTCATTGCATATGCATTTAGGATCTAGTGGAGAACTAACACCCTTGAAAATGTTTGTGAAAATATGCTAACACATGTGCACAAGGTGATACACTTGGTGGTTGGCATATTTGAGCAAGGGTGAAGAAGTTAGAGGTGAAATAGAGTTGGTCGCAATGATGCTGGCGTCGGTCAACTGACCGGACGTTGGGTCACTCTGCGACCGGATGCTAAAGGGCTACGTCCGGTCGTGTTGTCGGTCAGCATAGTAAGAAGTCACAATGTGACCAGACGCTTGCAGGGTCCGGTCAAGCTTGACCGGATGCGTCCGGTCGGCAAAAACACGTTTTGGACCCTTACTGTAAACGACTGGATGCGGAGGGTCTAGCGTTCGGTCAGCTCTGTCGGAGCGTTCGGTCAACATTTCGACCGTTGAGATGATACGATCATCGTTGAACGTAGGAGACACGTGGCCGCCATTGGGCAACCAGACGCTGAGGAGCAGCGTCCGATCAGTAGGACCGAAGCATTCAGTCACCCCGCATTATGCCCAGTGAAGGGGTATAACGGCTCTATTTTGTGGGGGCTTCTATTTAAGCCCCATAGCCGGTTCAAGCTCACACTCTTGGCCATTTGCATTGACATAGCAACCTTGTGAGCTTAGCCAAAGCCCTCCCACTCATCTCTATCATTGATTCATCATCTTTGTGAGATTGGGAGAGAATCCAAGTGCATTGCTTGAGTGTTTGCATCTAGAGGCACTTGGTGTTCGTGTTTCGCTGCGGATTTTGCTTGTTACTCTTGGTGGTTGTCGTCACCTAGACGACTTGGAGCAGCGAGGATCGTTGAGCGGAGGTTGGTGATTATCTTCGGCTCCGATCGTGGTGATTGTGAGGGGTTCTTGACCTTTCCCCGGTGGAGAGCCAAAAGGTACTCTAGTGGATTGCTCATGGCTTGTGTGATCCTCATCTTGTGCTGGTTGTGCGGCACCCTATTGAGGGTTTGACGTGTGAAGCTAATTAGCGCGTGAACCTCGAAGTGAGTGAATCGCCACAACGAGGACTAGCTTGCCGGCAAGCAAGTGAACCTCGGTAAAAATCATTGTGTTCATCATTGATTCTGAGGTGATTAGTCTTCATTGTTATTCATCCTTGTGATTGATTGGTTCCTTCATCTACACGGCGGTATAATCTTCTTGATCACTCTCTTTACATTACCATAAACTAGTTGTCAAGCTCTTCAGTGTAGCTAGTTGTGAGAGCTTGCTTGCTTGGTTAGTGTGGCTCTTTAGTTAGCCTTTGAGAGCACACTAACATAGGGTAGTGTCACAGCTATTGTGTGAATAGATACTATCTAAACTAGAATTGTGGTAGGTGGCTTGCATTTTGAGTAGGCTAGCGCAACACTTGCTTCGCCTCATAATTGTCTAACCATTTTGTTAAGTGTTGTTGTAGAAATTTTTATTAGGCTATTCACCCCCCTCTAGCCATTAGGACCTTTCAGTCACCCATGGCTAGACCATTTGCAGTGCTCCCCTGCTTCAACCGTCAGTGGGGAGTGCACCACGGTGAGCTACTAATGCTTCTTCACCATCTCTACCTTGCTGTGAGGGCGTAGGCTCATCGGAACAGTCGCATCACCACCCTAGATAGTCGCTCGCCGCTGTAGCTCACGCTAGTGCGTCTCTGAGTCCATAACCATCGCCCATCGTAGCGCATGTAGCCATAGAGGGTGACCGACCCACTAGTTGGGTCCGGCAAGGCCTCCGGTGGCTGACGTGGACGCCTAGTGCTGCCACTCGCTGTGCCGCCGTGCACGGGATGACCAGGGGTGCGCGTGGGTAAATTTGGTAAAATCCAGGGGTTAAGTGAATTTGCTAGAGAAAGGAATAAATAGTATTAGGACCTAGTTGTGGTTCGGGAAAAGTCTGAGGGCTCATTGGCTAAAGTGACAGCACAAGCTCCTCACCATGGGCCGCGCTCCATGCTGGCCTGACCTACTACGTGCGCCCGCGTCCCGCGTTGGGCCAGGCTCGGCTGTCGGGCCAAATCGTTGGCCACCGGCCCTTTTCTTTTTCTAAACCGTTTTCTAATTTAGTTTCTAAAGGTAAATTTGTAAATTCAAGATAAATTTGTGTAGATATCCAAAAATTGTGAAACCAATTTTGTTAGGTTTCTAAAATCATGACCTATCTACTAATGTATTTTGTTCACTTAGTTTCATAGAATTTTCAAGAGTAGACTAATTAATTTGAAGCACTAGAAATGGGTAAAACATGAACTTGTAGGAATTATTGTGATGAATTGGTAGTAGTACTGGCCCTAACATTTTTATAGTAGATTCCTAACATTATTAGGTGCTCACTGTAAGTTTTGTAGCTCCATAGGAATTAGTTTGTTAAGGTAACTAAATGAGCCCTAGTACAAAATATATATTTAATCAATTAAATGTCAAAAATAGTTGGGGGTTTGCAGAACGAAAACATTTTCCAGAAACAAGCCTTACTTATGTCTCTGTGTTGCATCCACGTATATCATAATAGGAACAATGGTGGATCGTGGAGATGACCGAAGTAGCAGAAAAGATGGTGCCTTGATGATCATGTCACCATGATGGAATGCTAACTTTTGGTTATATCTTACCTAGGCAAGCCCCGGTGCATAACTCCTATTATTCTAGACTTTATTTTATGCTTGTGCATTAAGTTTAAGGAGTTGGATGAAACCCACTTGCATATATATATCCTTATCCTATGAGTTTTACTAGTATGACAGGATCATGTAGATTGCTATGCTACAGGACTCCGGTAGAAGTCGAGTGATTGTCTGTCACTCGCGAGAGATAGGAAAAATATTATTGTTGTCATTATATTACTATCACATGGAATATATATGAATGATAATTAGAGACCGAACGGAATGGTACTTTGGATCTGGACTTGGTTAGGCATTCGAGCAAGGCTCGGAATGCATTTGTTCCGCCTGTGTCGATTGAGGACCGTCGGTCGCATTGGATTCTAGTCAGGTCATAGACTTATTATTCTAAGCACATACTTGCAGATGGTGGAGCTCTAAGCACCACACTGAGTCCAGAACTTAGGTGTGGGGGATTGGAGTCCAAGTTTGGATGGAGACCTAGACCCCTTGACAGGAGAGTGGTGGGTTAGTTCTGCTTGTGCCTAGAGTACAAGTGGGGCGTGTGTTTTAGGGTACCTAGCTAGGATACATTGGTTCGCGAATTGCCGTGTGATATGTTACGACTTGGCTACAATCTAGCACCATAGTAAGAATTGGAATATGAAAGATGGTAAAATGGTCCTGATTGCTTACCACCTGCTTGAAAGTAGTATAGGTGCTTACATAGAATGGTTAGTTAATAAACTAATGATGGCTACTAATAAAATTGAATATAAAGATGCACTCTTAGTAATGCTTCCTGCAGATGCAATAACCCACAAGCCAGATAGCCTTGCATATCCTTAGAGTCTTTTCTTTCCTCCTGATGGGTAAGCCTTGTGGAGTACAATTGAGTACTCAGCGTTTGTTCTATCTTGTTGCAGGTGATAAGAACATGTAGAGCTAACCATTGTGTGTGGAAACTTCCTGGTGGGCTCAGCGAGGATTTCCTCAACATAGCGGACATAGAGTTTATTTGAAACTTCCACCCAAAATATTTTACAATGAAAAAACTTATAACCTGTTATGATGTATATAACGGATCATCATGTTAATGTTTGACTTGTCATTAAATAATTTTATTTTCGCTAAAACTCTAATAACATGGTTATATTCCGCTGTTATAAATAATAAATATTATACTCTGATGTTGCATGAAAAGTGATGTAAAAAATGGCTAAAATGTTGTAAGCTTTATTCTCCCATTTATGACCCTGTTGAAAAATATGGATTTTCGGTTTCTCCCATGGGTTGTGCTCGACAGAACTATTCGATATAGCTCCCTTTTGAGGTGCTTAGTGTCCACAGGTGGTATCAATGAATAAATAAGGAAATAAAGCTTCAAAATCCTTTTCTAAACTAAAATTTGACAACCTATTTTTGCAAAAAGTTTGGGCATTTAACTACGAAATATATAAGTAGCCCTATTGTTATGGTTAAGTTTTTGGAATAGGTTTAACTAGGCTTTCTTCAGTGGACTAACTCTCGCAAAGAATACGATCTTTAAGTCGGTCGCGCTAGTACTGTTTTAAGTCATCATGACCATATTGCTGGTAGATGCTGCCGTTGTAGATGTCACACGAGTCGTATGGTGCACGGCTGACTCGTTCCTATTCAGAAGTTACTGCTGAACTGTGGCTTCGTGCTTCGTGTTCGCCTATTGTTCATGCCTGCTGTGACCCACGTCTCCCTGTACTCTTTTCTGAACTCTTGTTGAACCCTTGCCCTACAGTCGTACTAGTCATTAATGGCCTTAGACATCGCTCGCCTTGGATGCGCGAAAAATTTGGTCAATTCGTTTGAAGTGGCCCGCGCAGGAACCTTGTTGGACTGCGCCAGGACCGCTGACCGCTCTACCATTATAAGCAGGGCCTAGCCTAGCCATTGGTACCACCACTCGATGCACTTTAGCTCGCCTAGCTTTTTCTTTTGAGCAAGCTTTTCGCTCAGTCCTTCCTTGCAACCACCGCCAGGGATGGTAGTAGCCTGGGTTAGTAGTTACGGCCTGAATAGTGAGGGTTTTCCCAAAATCCTGTATGCCACCCTACAAAAGCTCAGAGTCAAGGATAATCCCGAGTATGAGGGCTGAGAGTATGAAAAGCATGGCACTAAGCGGTGTGAAGTTACCGTCTATATTGGGAAGAGTGAGGAGTTCCCTGGCATCACTGAAGCCTAGAATGTGACCGCAACTGGGTTTTGCTTCGTCGACACCTACCAGGTTGTGGCTCGCAAAGCCTTGCGGTACCTTTGCCAGATCTATAAAGAGCTCATTGCTCGTACCCCCATGAGGTTCTTTCCACCTTTAGAAAAGAATCGATGGGCATGGAGGGCTCGCATGGAGGCTTTGCAAGGGCGGGATGTGCAAGAAGACAGTCTAACCGTGGTGCACTTAACCATGTACCTGCTTGCTCTGGATGAGTAGTATGACTGGCAGGCCGTGGAGCTGAGGAAGTGCCTTCGGCGAGCCGAGGAAGCTAAGATCTTCTCCAGGATGCTCTAGGTGTAGCTTACCGAAGCGCATGCCAGTGCGGTAGCCGTAGAGAGTTGGGACACTGCCATGTCAGAAGCTCTAAAGGAGGCTTAAGATCGACATGCCCATCATTTGGGAGAGGCCTACCTTATCACAAGGGCTAAGCGGAGGACGCTGACTGCTGAATGGTAGGATCGCTTGATCATGGAGGGAATCCCTGTCCACCCTCCAGAAAGAAGGAGAACCAGTGTTATAGTACCGCCAGCTCCCCACCCTCGGAAGTGTCAGAAGTAGAACCTTTGCTTCCCCTCACTCAGCCACTGCCAAGAGAGGAGGCAGATCCATAGCCAGGGCGGTAGAAGAATCCGCCAAGCCCGAGAATGAAGATGTGTGGTCCAGCAAAGTAGATTAGTTGCCTTAGGGAGATGTACCAGTAGTTAGTGGTGTCTTCCGTCATTGTCCTCCAGTATTGTAATCTTTCCGTTGTATTTCATCCGTAGTTGTTGAGGTTGTCCAATCGTAGGAAAGGTGAACGAGGTGTCAAGAATGGGAGAGTGAGTGTCTGTATGTCGTACCAGCATGAGAATGTTCAGAATGTGCATTTTATTTATTTCGTTGTGTTTATTGCGTCCATCTACCCTTAAGTCTCATTAGACATGCTTACGGTTTTCAAAGACGATGTTAAGTGGGTTACAAGTGAAGTTACCATTTAGATGCCAGTAGACCAGCCGTGATTGGATAACATAGGACACTATATCGGCTAATTGTGGATGTCTCAGCAGAACACTTGAATCATTTAAATCAAATCCATTGTTGGATTTGAATTCCTTGTCCCTTGTTGTGAAAGGAACCCTTGTTCTTTGAATCTTCCCTTATAATACTCTGATTCTATGGTCTATGATCCCACCGCCTTCATTACGTGTAAGTTGGTAGTAGTTACCTGGTCAATAGCTTATGGTGCCACGATGAAACCGAGGCCCCCTATGCAACAGCTGCCACATGGTGACGCTGCTCGACACGCGCTGGTATCGAGGTTGTTGACCAAGTACATTTACCAAGTTACATCGCCATACCATTTTTTATACAAATATTCTTCTTGGAAATATTCGGGTGTTCCAAATGAGAAATCCACAATGGGTTGATAAAATAGTGTTCCCTCAAGTAAACAAGAGGAGGTGGTTTTGGAGGAAGCACATATGCCATGATCTTAGTTCACATGAAAGACTGGCGTGGTCAAAGCAGGGAAAGAAAAAGAAGAGCACCAGGAAAAAGTTAGTCTTCGGGTAGTAGGGAGTGCTTGGAAAAGCCTGAGTGGATGTCAAGTCCCAAGCTCTATGTCTAGCTAGACTAGGCTATGCACGCCGGGTCGCTGTCACCGCGTGCCCTACGGACGCCGTCTGTGTCGGGCCCATTAGCACCCTGTTCTTGCATGGCCGCGACATTGTGCTGCACTCACCGCCGCCGTGTACTGTGCGCTTCCCCTCCTGTTGGCTCTCGATCCCACACCTTTGTCCCTGTACCAGACTCCCCCTCTCTCCCTCCTTTTTCTTATTTTGGGGACAAGAGCACCAGGAAAAGTAGTTTTAATTGTTGGCACGAAAAGCAATTTCTATAAACAAGAATAAAACATAACTTGTATTTAGTACTTAAATAAAAATTAAAGAACAAGTTTAGTAGATGGAAATGCAACATTAACTTTTGAAAAATAGATGTTGTTAACCAGTGTTTTGGGAGCCCAAAAATCAAACTTGATGTTAAGATAAGCTCTTTTCGTTATGTCGGCAAGCACTTGAACGATTGTTAAAATACCATTTTTGGTGAATTATATTGAGAGAATTAGTTAAATGGTGCTTAAATATTTTGCTTCTATGGGTTAGTATAAGGTATGGACTATTGCATGAAGTATTTGTTGGTTGAAGTTAACAAGGTTTAGATCTATTTAAAATTGCGACAAAAGAGTTAATGGTTACTTAACCTCAATTGAAACCCTTAGCTTTCCTAGTATGGAACAGTAGTAAGACAATGCTATTTTGACATTTAATTTCTAACAAAAATGTTTAAACACTAGTTGCATGTTTTGGTATTGTTGATTGCATCAAAGTGAGTGCTTGAGCATGGCATAGGTCGACATTGTGTTGGATGTCACGTTGTCCGCTCTAAAATTGCCCAAACTTTGTTAGAACGCGTTGTAACCGCGTTGTTGGCACTCCGTTCGCAAACCGGCACTCCAGCGATGAACCCAAGTTGGCATTCTTGTATCTCCCCCTCTAGTCGCTCTTTGGACATGAGGTTTGCTTTGTTAGCTAGGTGTCAGTATCGATCTTAGGTTAGGGGAATTAGTTGAGTCTCGATCGTGATCGTTAGCAGCTTTTGCTTCGCTTTAAAATGTGTGCATGGCACCAGTTGATACCTCTCGGCCCGAGTTCATGGACACCGCGTGTGTGGGTGCTGCTGGCGCTAGGTTCATGCCGTGGCTGACCTGCTATCACTGGCTAGCTCGCGCAACGCCTTGGCCTCGCGATGGCCGGCTCCGGTCGGCTGCAGCCAAGTTTCAACTTTCACGCGCACGCGCGCCGCCATTTGGTTGTTGAGCCGTGCGCGAAGTCAAGCCATGGCTACAACCATCGTTGCTAGGTCAGCGTGGTAGTCACTCCGCCCTCCAGTTCCTCTACCACGTCGAGTCCTGTGTCTTGGTTGTAGCCACCCTCTCGTGCACACGTGCTCTCGACCACGCACCTTACCTATCGCCGCACCGCTGCTGTGTCCCTTGGCATGATCCCAGCCGCTCATCCCATCTACCTCTACTGCCACAATGATGCGTAACACCCCGCCTACGAGATAGGGAGGAGAGGACGGGTCGTGTATATCGGTAGTGCCACGCCAGCACGTGGTCGGAGTCACTATCGCATTCGAGGCACTGCGCTCTTCGCTCCTTCAATTCACCTAGCTCAAGGCTTCTCAATCCAATTCCTCGCACCAGTGAGTAGCATAGGTAGTCAGCTAGACGCCCGTTTCCCCTCAAGTCCGGCCGATCACTACCCACCGGCAAATTAGCATTTTTGCTCGCCGCTGGTCTTGTGCGCCTCTGTGACCAGAAGGTTGGGGGTAAGGCATGTAGGCATGGTAGCAGTTCAATTGCTCGTAACCCTAAGCTCGCCTTGACTCCCTCTATCCGATGCTCAGACTATTTTGGCTAGGGTGCTCATCGTCGGTAGAGTGACGCGTCGGTGTCCATCATAGAGCGCCGATGCATCGCTCGGTCGCCCGTGGCTAGACCGTTGTAGTGCTCCCCTACTTCAACCGTCAGTGGGGAGTGCACCATGGTGAGCTACTGATGCTTCTCTACCATCTCTACCTTGCCATGAGGGCGTAGGCTCGCCAAAACAGTCACGCCGCCGCCACGGATAGCCGCTCGCCGTTGCAGCTCGCGCCAGTGCGTCTCTAAGTCCCTAACCACCGCCCATCGTAGCGCATGTAGCCGTAGAGGGCAACTGACCCGCTAGGTGGGTCCGCGCAGGCCTTTGGTGGCCAACATGGAGGCCCAGTGCCACCGCTCGCCGCGCCGCCGTGCACGGGATGACCGAGGGTGCGCGTGGGTAAATTTGGTAAAATCTAGGAGGTTAAGTGAATTCACCATAGAAAGGAAGAAATAGTATTAGGACCTAGTTGTGGTTCGGGAAAAGTCCAAGGGCTCATTTGCTAAAGTGCCAGCGCGGGCTCCCCACCGTGGGCTGCGCTCCACGCTAGGTCGCCCTGCTGCGCGTGCCCGCGTCCTGCGTTGGGCCAGGCTCGGCTATCGGGCCGAATCGTTGGCCATCGGCCCTTTTCTTTTTCTGAAGCGTTTTCTAATTTAGTTTCTAAATGTAAATTTGTAAATTCAAGATAAATTTGTGTAGATGTCCAAAAATTGTGAAACTAATTTTGTTAGGTTTCTAAAATCATGACCTATCTGCTAATATATTTTGTTCACTTAGTTTAATAGAATTTTCAAGAGTAGACTAATTAATTTGAAGCACTTAAAATGGGTAAAACATGAATTTGTAGGAATTATTATGATGAATTGGTAGTAGTATTGGCCCTGACATTTTTACAGTAGATTCCTAACATTATTAGGTGCTCACTGTAATTTTTGTAGCTCCATAAGAATTAGTTTGTTAAGGTAACTAAATGAGTCCTAGTACGAAAATATATATTTAATCAATCAAATGTCAAAAATAATTGGGGGTTTATAGAACGAAAATATTTTCTGGAAACAAGCCTTACTTGACGACGTGGATACGTATACTAGTACATTAGTCATTAAGCTAGCTTGTTAGCTCACGGAGCGTAATCGTATTATAGAGTTGCAATTACCATTGATTAATTGCGTCTTTGCGTTGCATCCACGTATATCATAATAGGAACAACGGTGGATCGTGGAGATGACCGAAGTAGTGGAAAAGATGGTGCCTTGATGATCGTGTCACCATGATGGAATGCTAATTTTTGGTTATATCTTACCCAGACAAGCCCCGGTGCATAACCCCTATTATTCTGCACTTTATTTTATGCTTGTGCATTAAGTTTAAAGAGTTGGATGAAACCTACTTGTATATATATATCCTTATCATATGAGTTTTACTAGTATGACAGGATCATATAGATTGCTATGCTACATGACTCCGGTAGAAGTCGAGTGATTGCCTGTCACTCACGAGGGATAGGAAAGATATTATTGTTGTCATTATATTACTATCACATGGAATATATATGAATGATAAATAGAGATTGGGCGGAATGGTACTTTAGATCTGGACTTTGTTAGGCATTCGAGCGAGGCTTGGATTGCATTTGTTTCGCCTATGTCGATTGAGGACCGTCCGTTGCATTGGATTCTAGTCAGATCATAGATTTATTATCCTGAGCACATACTTGCTTATAGGAGCGGAAAGGCTCGTTCCTCTCTTATCGTGGGTTTCGGCTCTTTTCTGGACCGACTGATTGAAGACGGGGATGATGGAGGTCTAAGCACCACACTGAGTCCGAGACTCAGGTGTGGGGGCTTGGAGTCCAAGTTTGGACGAGAACCTGGACCCCTTAACAGGAGAGTGGTGGGTTGGTTCTACTTGTGCCTAGGGTACAAGTGAGGCGTGTATTTTGGGGTACCCAGCAAGGATATATTGGTTTGTGAATCGCCGTGTGATATGGTACGACTTGGTTATGATCTAGCACCGTAGTAAGAACTGGAATATGAAAGATGGCAAAATAGTTCTGATTGCTTACCACCTGCTTGAAAGTAGCATAGGTGCTTACATAGAATGGTTAGTTAATGGACTAATGATGACTGCTAATAAAATTGAATATAAGGATGCACTCTTAGTAATGCTTCCTGCAGATGCAATAACCCACAAGCCAGATAGCCTTTCATATCCTTGGAGTCTTTTCTTTTCTCCTGACGGGTAAGCCTTGCGGAGTACAATTGAGTACTCAGGGTTTATTCTACCCTATGGCAGATGACTGAAACATGTGGAGCTGACACTTATGTGTGTAAACCTCCTGGTGGGCTCAACGAGGATTTTCTTAACGTAGCGGACATAGAGTTTATTTGAAACTTCCACCCAAAATATTTTACAATGGAAAAACTTATAACCTGTTATGATGTATATAATGGATCATCATGTTAATGTTTGACTTGTCATTAAATGATTTTATTTCCGCTAAAACTCTGATAACATGGTTATATTCCGTTGTTATAAACAATAAATATTATACTCTGATGTTGTATGAAAAGTGATGTAAGAAATAGCTAAAATATTATAAGCTTTATTCTCCCATTTATGATCCTGTTGAAAATATGGATTTTCGAGTTCTCCCATGGGGTGCGCTCAACCGAACTGTTCGATATAGCTCCATTTCGAGGTGCATAGTGTCTAGTGGAAGATGAACGCCTTTGAAAACATGTTATTTCGGGCGGTTCTGCCACACCGGACATGGCGGAGGAGCGTGATGAGCCGAGCGCGATGAGCTGCGCGGGCTCTACGTCGCCGCCGGAGGAGGCGGCAGGTTCCTCGTTGTCGGCGGGTACCCGACGCAGGCGCAGGGCCTCGTGGCGCGCGACGGCGTCGCGGGAGCGGCGTCGGCGTGGCGACCGGTGGCGCAGGTGCCCGAGGACGCGCGCACTGCGGCAACCGTCTCCGCCATCCCGGATGGCCGCGTCGTGGTCATCGGAGAGGGGGGGATTGAGTCGATGACACGTGGGCCCCACATGTCACGGAGATGGAGGTTGCGTGTCAAAACCGCTCAAACAGCCTTGCCCCCGCTCAGGTGCTAAAAGTGAACGGTTTTGACAGTTGAGGTACCGGTACTAGACGGTTTTATAGTTGATGGCTAAAATTAGACCGACATAATAGTTGAAGGGCTAAAAGTGGACTTAATCCGTAAAAGAATAAAAAGAACAGTTGCTTGGATATAAGAGGGATCCTGAGCTCCTGATATGTAGCTTGCTTCCTTGCAGAAGAGGAATTCTTGGCTCCTCACTCCATGGCGCCTTAATCGATGCAATGAAAGATCGAATGTGACTTTTCCTTTCTCCTTCCCCTCTTTTAGACTCACACTCACACTCACACACAGTGTTATTATTAGAAGCCTCTAGTACTTGTTTCTAATAAACGGAGAAAAATAGGAAAACTGGGAGAGGCCCTCGCTGACGTCCACTATTTGGATGGATGTATGGTTCCGTATTGAAATGAAATAAACTAAAGTGTCACAGACTATGAATGCGTGTCACGGGTTCACGGCACAATCGTCAAATTTTTCTGTGAGCGGAGGCAGCGCAGAGTTTGTGTTTGTGAATTGTGATGGCTATTGGTCAAGTGGTGGCCACTCTGTTCCGGTTAGAACATCCTGGAGTCCGGTTCTTCCTTTGCTAAATAAATGGAAAGTGATCATTATATATACTGCTATACATAAAGCAATTAATCAATTCCAAATTTAAATAAATTTATAAAAAAACACTGTCAGCATTTAATTCATCAAAAAGATTTATTATAAGAACAAATTCTATGATTAATCTAGTGATACTTATTATATATTATAGATATTGGTAGTTTTTATATAAATTTAATTAAATGTGAGATTGTTTGACTTCTTAAGACAAGACAATAGAGACTTTCGTTCTTTCGGAGGAGTTCTAGGCCGTGTCTAGGTGCACCGAATCGGCGGCGCATAGATCACTGTAGCTATACTGTAGCTACAGGGCTGTTTTGTTTTTTTTGTTACTAATTGTCCTATCGTTGACTAATTAGGCTCAAAACGTTCGTCTCGTAAAAGTACAACCAAACTGTGTAATTAATTTTTGATTTCATCAACATTTAGTACTCCATGCATGTACCGCAAGTTTGATGTGATGAAGAATCTTCTTTTTACATAGTGTTAAGGTTGAAAATTTGGTGGAACTAAACATGGCCTAGAAATGTACTTCCATAGCAAAAGCCACTTACTCTTGCCAAGCAGAGTACACGAAAGGAAACCGGACGATGCGGTTCATGCCGTTCATGTGGTTTGAGTATTTGGAATCGGCCCCACAGTCCCTCCATGATAGATGCCCTGTTTGCTACTGTTAACTGATTTGTTATGAAAAAAAATATTATTTATTGACTGAAAAAATACGATTTATAAGCCAAACGAATAGAGCGAGAGAACCAAAATTTCGGTCATGTTTTATTCTCTTTGTACTAAAATACTTCTTGCGAGAGAGAATCAAGTGAGGCCAAAAAACGATCCTTACTTGAGTATCAAGACTAAGTAATTATCTTGCGACGAAAGGTACGGTGGTAACCTGCGAGCAGATTGCGCATGCGTGTAATTGCTAACAGTAACTTTTAGGGAATGATGGACTTGAACAGCAAGTTAGAGCAGAAATAATACTCTCCTAACCGAGAATTCTCTTTATTTTGAAAAGGCCCCATGTAATATAAATATAAAAAGTACTATTGGTGTTCACGTAGGGCCTGGATCATAGGATTTTAAAATTTGAATTAACATGCACGGCAAGTAAATTAAGTCATAGGCATGCATCATCTACAAAATCATGCACATTAGCTGAATAGAAAAACCTAGAGTGCCCTACAAAATCATGCACATCCTTTTCATCCCCACCACAAAACGGCAAGCAACAAGAAAAAAAGAAAATCCCCCACTACCCCTTAAATCCCCGGAAAATGCAGATTTAGCTGAGCGCAGGTAATAAACAACCAAAAGAGTCTCAAGACTCCAAGAAAACCCCCGTCTCTCTGGTCTGTATAAAAGGGCGGCGCCACAGAACTTGTCTCCCAAACAAGCGAAGCCCATCATCCTCCGATCCCCAAGCAGAATTAAACCTCACCTAACCCCCTCCTCACCTCCCATGGCCGACCATCACCCCCTCGCCGGCGAGCACCCCCACCCATCGCCCGCGAGCTCGGCTGCCACGGCGCTGGGCCCGCTGCTGCTGCTCCCGTCGGAGCTCCTCCACGAGATCCTGCTCCGCCTCGCCGTCCCGGAGCTCCTCCGCGTGCGCTCCGTGGCGCGCCCGCTCTCCGGCCTCATCTCCTCCCCGGACTTCCGACGCCTCTACCACCTCTCCTCGGCGTCCTCCGGTGGCGGCGGCCCGGCCGCCGCGTGGCTGCTCCTCTTCAAGAAGCTCCCGCCCCGCGACGCCGCCATCAGGGGCTTCCACGGGCCCTCGGGCCGATGGTTCCGCATCCCCGTCTCGGCCATCCTCGCCCCCGCCGTGCCACCGGGCGAGGACCTCTACTTCCTGGCAGCGTCCGCCAGCTCCTTCCTGTTCGCCGCCAACGGCCGCCGCGAGCTCGTGGTCGTCGACCTCACCGCGCGCGCCGCGCGCCGCCTCCCGCCGTCCCCGCTCGGCCCCCGCGGCACCTCCTCCTGGCGTCGCTTCGGCCTCAAGCTCGTCGCCGATCCCCCCGGATCGAACCGGTTTAGGTACCCGTCCTTTTCTTACGGAGAGGGTCTTTCTTACTCTTACGGAAGAAAATAGAAAAACTTGCAAGCACCACTAACCTCCTCGCTCTCGGTTCCCAGTTTTACCTTTACCACGCGGGGATTCTCAATTATTCCTCGTCACTACTAAACGGCACATATAGTACGAGTAATTAACAGTGCCCAAGCAACAGTTAACCCGCAGTAAAATTCGATACGAATCCATCAATGTCGATCTGACGTCAGTGTAAAAATGGTTGCTTTTCCCTGCAAGGTTTCTGTTTGCCGAGCTGGTGAACAACACGCCATTCCTCTTCGAGTACCGGTCCGAGACCGACACGTGGCAGGAGTCGGAGGCGGTCCTGGCCGAGGAGGGGGCAGAGCCGGCGGCCGCCCCAGACGGAGACGGCACCTACCTCTGCGCGGCGCACGCCGGGCCGGACTGCGTGATGGTGTACGCCGGCCCGCGTGCGGACGACCGCCCGGTCTTCTTCCGCCCCCGGTTCCCGAACGCCGCCGCCGCGGGACACGGCGGGGACCGGCTGCACGTGTACGGCGACGGGAGCGCGGCCGTGGTGCGGTCGGCGGCGATCGACGACCCGACGAGCCGGACCCGGGTCAAGGTGGTGACGGGCGTGGACCTGTACGGGTTCGGGGCCGGCGGGTCCGTGGGCGGCGACTGGGAGCTGGTGGCCAGCGTGCCGGGCGACCTGGTGGAGGGGTTCCGGAAGCCGTACGCCGTCATGACGGGGCTGCTGGCGGAGCGGGAGGGCGTGGTCCGTCTTGTGCTCATCTCCAACTGCCGGGGCGCGTGGGACCTGGTGTGGCTGTCGTACGACCGCGCGCGCCGCGAGTGGCGGTGGGTGCCCGTGCCGGACTGGGGCAGCAGCAAGGGGCTCAACATGGCCGGCATCGCCGTCTCCTCCACCTTCTCCCGCCTCTGGCCGCTGGCCGCGCCGGCGTCCAGCAGCAGCAGCAGCAGCAGCCACCAGTGAAGCGAAAGCGATGATCCGGGTGCCCGTACTCACATGTGATGCGTGCGTGTGCTGTACGTACAGGTGTGTGCGTGCGAGAGTGGGCGAGTGCTGGGGGGTCCAAGTCCAAGTCCAACGCGGCCGTGTCCCAAAGTCCCCACGCCACGATATGTGACACTGAGCGGCGCTTCGTCGTTTCATGCGGAGTGGGACCGTGGCGTGGCGTGGCGCGGCATGATCCCGCATGATAGCTTCGCCGATGGGGACAAGTCCGTGAGAGTGAAATGTTTCGATAAGGAATGGCTAGTGGTGTGTGCGTGCTTCTATTTTGTGTATAATACAGCTGCTACTGCAAGTTTAGATGTGCTTTATTACTCGCGTCGTCAACTTAAATCGCGGCAATGCGCGACAACACGTGGCAAAGCACCTTCCTCTGG
Organism: Miscanthus floridulus; assembly: GCF_019320115.1. Lineage (NCBI taxonomy): Eukaryota > Viridiplantae > Streptophyta > Magnoliopsida > Poales > Poaceae > Miscanthus > Miscanthus floridulus. Next base: position 90,425,599 of record NC_089585.1, read on the forward strand.
TCCTCTCTCCCATCGTCCTCGAGTCTCAACTTCGATTCTGCCCTGTGGTCTGTGGACTGTGGTCAAGAGGGAAGCTCACTCTACCCTCTTCCAGCTGCATCACTGCAGCCTTGCCTTGTCATTCTGCAACACTAGTGGTTCCTTGTTCGCTTCGCTGAAAAGCCAGGCTGAAAAGTATGGTTCGTTGGTTTATTATGAGAGAAAAATACTGTACCATGGTCGATAAGCTAGACTGGTAAGTTCAAGCGAAGCGGTCAACTTCAGGTCCCAGGGTTTCTTCTGGAGTTCTGGACTGTCCGATAGATGCCTGTTGCCCTCGACGTCGCTACCTAACACAGATTAGTGAGAAAGACTGGAGGGAGAAAACGGGTCGCATGCTTATGCGATCTCCACTCCACCGGCAAACGAGTAAAGCACAGGTAAAGCAGTTGGGGACACACAAGAAGAGCGCTCGCTTAAAAGCGACAGAATGGGGGCGTTGTGCATCCATCCGAATGTAGGTGGTCCGTCCCCGTCGATTTGCATCTTGCTTCTGATGACACAAAAGCAAATACACGACTCTAAAGTTCTGAGGCTTCAAACCCCAGAGTTTTATCCACTAATGGGTAGGCCAAATATTGGGAAGAACAGAGTGCAACAGTGGCGTTCTGAAGAAACAATCATTTCTGTTTTGGAAGAACGGCAATCAATCACTTCACCAGGTGTACAGGCAGCCTAGGGTGCTGTTTCCCCCACCGTTGCTGTACCATCCCCGGCAATGTTCCCTGCTGTACTGAGCTGACCTGGTGCTGACAAAGCCAAGGTGGCCTCTCAGCTCTCGGACGGTCGTTAGTTCAATTCCGGGTACCTCTCATGGCAGCAATGGAAGGGTGAGAAAGTAAAGATCGGATAATCAGTTTGATAGCCGCATTCGGCTTGCTGAAACTTGGCTGAATTGGCTGAAAAATATTATTCTGGTTGAATTGTTGTGAGAGAAAAACATTGTTTCGGCTGAAAAAACAAGTTAAATAATACGGATTATAAGGTAAGCCGAACGGACCGATGTGATCCATGCTCGAGCATTGGGAAACACCAAAATCAGGCCCTGTATCATGATGCGCCCTGGAATGAGCGGTGGGAAAACGCGGTTCACCCCTCATGGTACAAGATTATTCTCGGCTCCCAGTTCAATTTCAGATCATTTCAGATTCTTTTCACCTCAAATAGTTTGGGTGGCATTCTCGGTTGTTTTCATCAAGAATCCTAATTCAAGCGGTTCCGAACAACACACCTTGTCGTGTCCTGCTGAACATTCAGCTGATACTACTGAAGAGAACCACGCATCAATTTCTTTACTGTGACATGATTCAATTCAAAACACACAATTTATGCATTTGACGTCGGCACAAAGGGTCAGGGCCGTTTCCAGAACGGCATTCACTGCCGGCTGTCAAAATTTGCTCATGTTACAAAGAAAAATTACCAGCAGCTTGAAGCTGCACACTGTTACAAACTTGAAAGCCATGAATTATTTTAATACCAATTATTTCTGCTCACTGTAATCACTCTCCTAACTACAACTTCTGATGGAAGCTATTGAATGGGGGGTGCGTTCGACTGCGAGCTCTCTGTTCCAGTTGCTTGGCTCGTCACGGATCCATTTGTCTGCTCCACCAGTACATCATCAGTGCCTTTTGCAGGCGCCTTGAGTAGCGAGGGATCTACTTTCTCTTGGGCTTTCTCCTTCTTCAGGTCTTCCTTAGCCAAACTCGAGAACTGCTTGTCCAATGAGCTCACCGCGCCTAGCCACGCGAGGACGGTGACCAGCAGTATGCCGCCAAGGTATGGAGTTGAATTTGCCAGGGATCCGAATGTCAGGATCATGAATTGTTGGATAAGTGCACCACCGGACTTGCCCAGCGGGTTGCAAACAACATCAATGGCTGCCTTTCCTTTTACCTGCAAACAGAGGGAACTAGAGTTGGCATGTGCAGTAGAATAATGGTGCACACAGTGGGACATCAAGAATCATTGAGCCACCCACGCCTGGTTCTAAGTTCAAGGACAAGACATTTCAGAGATATTTGGGGAAAGCGGTACGATGTTCACAAGACCTGATTTAATTGAAAAGTATTAGTTATCGTATCTGTCATGTAGCAAGCAGCAAGATATAGCTAATGCCATTTTTTAAGGTACAGGACCAAGAGAAGGTACATTTACATACGATATTTAACAGGCTTTAGAAAAGACCATATGCATCATCAGAAATTTTGAACAGGCTAACAAATAGCTGCGCATATAACTAACTCACTAGTCAACATAGAGCTTTTATCAATTAAATTTGTTGGTCAGAACTATATAAATTTATCTTACATGATTAGATGAAAGTAAGCATCACAAGAGAACAAAAGATCAGCAAACAAATACAAAATCATGTTAAAAATACCTTTAAGTAACACGAGCATAGTTTGAAGAAAGACATAATCTGGAAAGATCAACAAACCTTCATATCTTCATCCAAAGGAATATACGCCATTTCCTTGCATGGGTCAAATAAACTGTACTTTGCACTCTTGCTAAATATGTTTTGCATGGCGCCCACATAAACGGCTGCCAGTAGGGGGGTCATACCCATCGTGGCAAGCATAGGAGTCAGTGGCTGTCCAAACAAGATCAGAGAGAAGAATCCGACACCAGTCAGCAATAGAACGGTGGGGGTGATCATTGCAGCCACACCCCAGCCAAATTTTCGTAGTATAAAACGTCCTAACAACATCATTGTGAAAGTTGCAATTCCAGTTGCAGTCGAGAAATCACCCATGAAAGATGAGTATTCATTTGGACTAGGGAACTGCAGTGAATAAGAAAAGTGTTACTGAATACTGAAAACAGATCACAGTAGGAACAAAGCAACATGAAAAGAACAGATAGTTGAGAAAGATTACCTGTGCCTTGAGTTTTGATTTCCATGTAACTTCGACAAGATTGATACTAATGCCGTAAGCAACCACTAAGGTGGCTAGATCCCTCACATACCTCGAGGAGAGCAGAACCTTCAGACTCTCTTTCATGCCAAGTTTAGGCTTTTCCTGTTGAACAAATCGTTACCAGATTGAGTTGAGTAGCAATAAAAAGGGGGAAAAAGGGAGCATGATAAACCACAGCTACCAACCTTTTTCTTCTTACGATCAGACTTTGGAAGTGAAGGATCATTCAAAACAAACTTGTTCACTCCCCAATATATGGAAGTTATGACAAGTCCAAGAAGTACCACTATGCTCATCATACCTTTCAAAGATACCTCCCAGCCATCAATTCCAGGACCCAATGTCTTGCGCAAATTTGAGAAATACTTCACAGTACGCCCAGAAAAGATAAGGGCAATATTAGCCCCAAGGCCAAATAACGGGTAGAATTCCTTTGCTTCATCAACTGTGGTAATCTGGAAAAAAAATATGAATCAGATCAAGCTGGAGCCTGAAGGTTCAACATTTGATGAGAATTTCAACAAATGCGAATATAAAAAATCCAAATTTCAGACACCAGAATGCCATATAGAGACATAGAGCTGCTGCAAGGCACACATTTCACTTGGTCGGTTCTCCAATGGCATCCCAAAAACCTAATAATAACTCCACCGAGAACTCTGCAACCAAGAGCAGCAGACACTCCTCCCCTTACCTCCCCTATACAACCTTTTAACCAACTCTTGAAAATGGATCCACCAGTCAACAAGAAGGGATAATATGAGATAATATGAATGCTCCTCGTGTGCAACATCTGGGTGACGTGTCCATACTCTTCAAAGGTGCAGCTTATTCAATCAATCAGATGATGGCTACTGCATTTAAGATGTCACTCCGTGGGCTAAAAAGCTTTGAATCACTGATTAGAAAAACACTAACCCCTCCACTCTAAGCACTTGTTGCCATCGACTTTCTATGTTCTTCGAGTTTTAACTCTGACCATTATTTTTTCATATTAAAATATAGTTATAATATCTAATAAGCATGATATTATGAAGATAGCTTTCAAGAAAAAACTACACCTGATTTTTATGTTTCCAAACTAAATATTATGAAAACTATTGGCAATCAAAATTTTAACAGTTTGGCCGTATTTTGGTCAAAGCCTCAAGTATTTGTAACTAGAGGGAGTAGTATCTAGCTGGAAACTCTCTCTCTCTCTCTCAGACTTGTGAACAGTTGAACACTCTTCATAATACTCCCAGTTAGAAACCTTCCCATCAAGCTAATGAGGGGAATTCACGGGAAAGAAACTCCCACAAGAGTTTGATATGGAGGTAGAAAGGTTACATACTAGCACACATATGAGATAATAATAAGGTTGCTAACCAGAAAAACAAATTATGAAATCAACAATTATGAGCTTAATGCTCCTTAAGGACACATGGTTGACAATCTTAGTGTTGACAACTTCAGATGCTCAATGCAAGATACAGTTGAAACACATGCTGCCATGTACTGGGTGTACTTGGTGATGTTACAAAGAAAAAAAAGTCAACCAGAATGTTTTATGATTGATCGTTGTTTAAACAGAGTTTTTTGAGCAAAAGAATTGCTTCAAGGTCTTCAGTAGTTGAGCCGATTTCACTCAGATGCACGGAAGTAAATTAAGGAATCAACCAATCATGCTACAAGAGTGGTGCCGTTGTGTCACCTTTTTGAAGTGTATTGTCTATTGACTTATTATCGAGTTGATACTCACTGGTGGTTGTCTTTCTTTACTACGCAGTCAAGCTTATTCCATGTTTTGATTTCCCTTTTTTCTTTTCTTGTTTTAAGCCTTTTTCACTATGCATTTATTCTCTTGATGTCAGTATGTCACAGTGAGGCTTCCCCTATCGTATCCCTCGTAAAACAAGAAATCGTAGTCGAATAAATAACAGACGAATATACCCAACCAGGGCCCTTCCTTTCTGTCCATAAAAGTAGCCCTAAGACAGAGACACGTTAGATTTGCAAGTCTAGATCCACCAATAAATACTTCTTTAGAAAGGAGTTATAAAGTGTGAACCATATCCAGCCAAGTTGTTCAATGTAATAGACATCCACAACCAATTTGAGACTGACAATAGCTCAACCTCATTTAGATCATGGAAAGTGAACAATAATGGAGCCCAACATATTCATAAAAGAAAGCAACGAGCACCTAGATTTTTTAAGCCTGAAAGTTATGCAATACAATGAGCCAAGCTACAATGCAGGGCCTACTAAAAACCAAAATGTCTTATTACCAACCCATTATCCCACGAACAAACCATTACCTGCCTAAACTAAACTGATAAGAGACAAGTTTTACCCTTCCATCTTTTGTCAGTGTCCAATAACCAAACCATCCAGTCAAATCATTATTTGCTATCAGATGGTTCAAAACAAGCTGTTTCACTATAATTAAAGAAGTTATTAACACTACATGGCAATATTGATCCAAGAATCCAAAGTTCAGACTGACCTGATTCGCGAACCCCCAGAAGAGCACAGAGATGACGACGCTGCCCCAGAGCTCAGCCATAACATAGAACAAGCAGAAGCTCCAAATCCTCAGTATCGCCACCGGACCAAGGAAACTCGGGCCGAGCGCGGCGAGAAGCTTGTCCGCGAGCGCGGTGGGATGGATGACGTCCCTGAGCGGGTAGAGCACGAAGGCGAAGGCGCCGAAGAAGGCGATGAAGGGGAAGATTACGGTGTAGAAGAGCAACTCCCGTGAGAGAACGTTGGAAAGCTTGGTGTAGAGGAGCATGAATCCGATGGCCATGGGCAGGTTGACCCAGGTCTTGAGGAAAGGGATGATCTCGGCGCTGCTCCCCTTGGCGGTGACCACCAGCACATCCTTGGTGTCCCGCAGGATGGTGTAGTTGAAGAGGATGCAGAAGAACATGAGCCCCAGCGGCACGATCTTCTTGAGCGTCTTCACGTCGATGCCGAGGAATTTTGTACTGGACTCCTCCGGCTGCGGCGCCGGCGCCGGCACCGCCGCCGAGGCCGCCGCGGCCTGGGCGCGGAAGGACACGTCACCGCCAGCGCTGGCCGCTCTCCGCTTCAGGAACCCGTTTCCCAGAACCGCATCGTGCCGCGGGAGGAAGGGGCCCCTCGACGCGAGGAGCGGGGACTGGAGCGCGGGCTTGGCGGCGGGGGAGAGGGAGACTGCCCGCGGGCGCGGGAGCGGGAGAGGGAGGCGCAGGCCGGCGCGGGGAGGGAGGAGGGCGGCGGGCCGGGCGTGCAGGAGGGCGCACGACTCCATGGGTGCCGTGCCGTGGCTTTGCCGGTGGCGGCGGCGGCGCTCAGGTCGCTCGGCGCAGCGGCCCCTGTCTGCCCGCCTCCGCCGGGGAGAGTGGCTGGTCCAACCCCCGAGACGCGAATTGTGGGTAAAGCAGGGGGGGAAGTAGGTCGCGGCGCGGCGGTGGAGGAGCGATATTAAACGATGGCGCGTTCGTATGGCGATCCGATCGGCCGTTGGTTTGCGGGCCGGAAACGATCTCGGCGGTTGAGGCGGGAGCGGGGTTGGTGGTGGGCGGAACGAGACAGCGCCTGGCCGCCGCCCGACGCAGTTTCTTTCGAGTCAGCACCCGGCAGCGGCGGCCAGGCTCGGCCACCCGCCGCGGCGCCGCGCCCGCCCGTGTGCTTGTCCCCATGAAAGAAGTTTGTTTACGACTTCCCATGCTATCTCGTCGTAAATAGAGAGGCTTGTTTTCGACTTCTCACAGCCTGCACTTCCTTGATTAATCATTTGTATTGACAGTGGTTCAGAGCATCTCCAACATCTTACCAATCACTGCTAGAGAACAGACTTTAGAACGATGTCTCAATTTAGCATTAGCCTCGGCATTTTTTTTTACCCCCGAGACTAAAGGACCATTAGTCCCGATTAATAATACCAACCGGGACTAAATGTTCCTTTATTCCCGGTTGGAGCCACCAACCGAGACTAAAAAGTCCTCCAACCTTTAGTCCCGGTTGGTAATACCAACCCAGACTAAAGGTAGACCCTTTATTCCCGGTTGGTAACACCAACCCAGACTAAAGGACCCTTTAGTCCCGGTTGGTAACACCAACCGAGACTAAAGGTCCTCCGATGGGTTAGTTCAAAAGAAAAGCATCTCATCCATTGTAAGATGTGTTGTGTAGGTGGGGTGGTAAGCTCCGCGCGAGGCAGTGCATGAGGTCTTAGGTTCGAATCTCAGGGGGCGCAGCGGTGGGAGGCATTATTTTTTTTAAAGCCGGGAGGATCTTTAGTCCCGGTTGTGGCAAACCGGGACTAAAGAACAACACTTTAGTCTCGGATCGCTAGTCCCGGTTGGGAAACCAGGACTAAAACCAGTTCCCAACCGGGACAAGATATCAAATCTGTAGTAGTGAATATTTCATCCCAACAGAGTGATATTGGTGGCCACTAATACGGTTTTCTTAGATCATTAGATGAGTTGTTGCAACAGATCACCAATAATCTCTCCCAATACGTGGGACTTAGTTGTCAATTTTCTTCTACCTCATTCTTTCTCCTCTCTCTGCTTTCTCCAGGCAACCTAGCACGGCCTCCGGTCACCGCATGGCCTCTAGGCAACCGCGCATGGCCAGGTCACCGCACGCCTTGCCGGCGACCGCGGCCATGGCCACCACCCAGCCTTTGGCGACTGCTCCCATGGCCTCCTGCGACTGTTTCCTTGATTGCGACTCGGCCGGGGGCCGGCCGCGCTGGCCTCTCTGCCCCGCCGCCGGCCTCTCCACCCCGCCGCCGGCCCCCGACGCCGCGGAGGATAGGGAAGGGCTCGTGCCACGAATCCCTGCCCTGGCTACGTGGAGAAGAATCTGTGGACTCGTTCGAGATGCTTTCCGTTTCCGCGCTCCGCGACGGCGACGAGGTCCGCCATAACGACGATGAACTCCCGGCGGTGACGAGCGCATGGTCCCGTCGATTCCAGCCAGTGATTGACAGTTAGTGGTGGACCCCCCATATTGGGGAAGATACAACTCCTCTATTTAAGGAGAGATGGGGGAGATTTTGGTGGCCACAAAAAAAAGGGGATTGTGCCACCACAAAAAGGGAATTGTATTGGGAGATTGTTGGAGCACAAAAAAAGAGGTCATCTCCCCCAATATGATAGTTTTATAGGAATGATGAGTGATATTGAGGAACCGTTGGAGATGCTCTTAGAAATGATTTTTTCTTACGTATGGCCATTTTTGAATTTGAATCCATATAACTAAAGTTTGTTGCTATTAATTAGCCCTTTGGAAGCCAAACAAATTAGCTAATAATCTAGCTGATAACTAACAACTATCTTATTAGTTAGGCCAAACCTTCAAACCAGCAATAGTTAGCTAGCTAATATTAGTTATTAGCTACTGCCTAGCTAATGAATCTAAACAGATCTAGTATTGAAGAGGGAAAGAGTGAGTTTTTTCTTTCGCACCCCCTCCATCCCACGGTCCATTTTCTCTTTCATCCTTCTTGCTTAAAATTTGGAGCTGCAGAACTACTCATGCCATGGCTTTTCTACGGTCTACACAATCTCGTTCGTGTTGTGGCGTACGTGTGGCTCTCTTCTCACCTTAGAATTACAGCAGGTGGACACAACAACCTAGTTGAGTCAATGTGTATTATTTCTTTATTGCACTAGCATTTATTGTGGACTTTACAATTTATTTGATTTGAGATTAGACCAAGTCTAATTAGATAGTTTATATTGGTTAAATTCACAACAGGCTAACAACACGTTACCATTATCAAGAGCACCACGCAACAAATTATACATCTCGTTGTAATGTATGAACACGATTACTAGTTAGCATAAATATAAATCCACTTCTAATTTAACCTAATTTCCCAGTGCATTTTGTCGTATTTCATTGGTCAATGGTATTTGGTCACATATAAGAACTTTCGAATATACCATCACAAAAAAAAACTCGGTTTTACGATGCAAAAAGTTTGGACGTTCATTAATGATCTATACCTAATGCTGAGGAGCATATTGTTTCTTCTAACTTGTTTTTTCTCCTACCTTTTTTACTTTCCAAATTGTCCTCACGTACATCATAGCTCGTATGTGATCTGGATTCATGACGTGTACGCAAACAAGTTGGAACAACTCGCGTTCGCGCGATGATACAACGTCTAATTTTAATATGTATTGGGTTCTGTGCTACACGAATACATTTGTAATTTGTTAGTAATAATAATAAAATAATATAGGTTCAGATGGTTAGTGATTTTGAAGGAAGCATAGCTCAATGAGGACCGACGGAGGGAGGGTGGAAACAGCAAGAGAAGCATGCTTTGGACTTCCAGCCAGTCTAGGGGAAACATAACCAAAGAGTCACCACTCGTGGTTATTTTATCCGCGGTTACTTTAGGACTAGGATACACAGTGAACTACTTTGGCAATTATAATAATGTCAAAAAGAAATTAAAGAACTTATTTGGCAATTGTAGTCCTGCAAGTCTAAAACAAGGTGCTCTTCTGCACTCTCGGGAGTCTCGGTCAAACCCAGTGATGATACGATGTTTTAAAAACAAAGGTTGATTTATTTGAAGCAAAACTTTTAGCTAGACATTATTGACCGCAGCACCTTGTGTTTTCGAAGCAAGGACAATTCTCCAGGTGAGTGATGTCTGCATCCTATGTGACCAGTGCCCGGAAACCACCAACCATCTATCTGCTGCTTGGCTGTGTTATCAGGGAGATCTGGCTCCGTGTCTTGCATCCGCTCGGCCTATCAGCCATGCTACCTGATTTGGAAGATGAGCTCGGTCAGTGGTGGTTGCGCTGCAGAAGCATGCTTGGGAAAGGCCTACTGCCGGGCTTCGACACCTTGGTTCTGCTCGTCTGCTGGACGGTTTGTAAAGGACGCAATTGCTGCACTTTCAGAGGAGAGGCGCTCTCGGCGGTGGCCATTACACGGCAGCTGTTGCTGGAAGCCAATGAGTGGCTCGACGCTGGGTACTCAAGCCTGGCGAGTCTAGCAAGCTTCGCTTCGGTCGCAAAACTTGGGGGACGTATAGTCCGTTTCGGTGTTTGGGTTTTGGTGGCGTTTGAGCACGTCAATCCTAGCCGGTTTCTCGCTGGCTATGTTTGGTGCAAGCTTCACTTTTATTGTACTAACACGTTCCTGTCCGTTTTTAATGAAAAACGGGCTACGCCCGATCGCGAAAAAAAGAAGCAAGGACAATGACCTGATAGCGCCTGCTGCTCCTTTCCTCGCACCTTACCTTGCTTTATACCAACATCTCTCTTTTTCACCGAACATGGTTTAAACGTGGTCTATGTCTCTATGGTCGAGAAGTATACCAGTATCGAACATCCTTTTCAAACTCGTGGTCTATGTCTCTATAATATTAGTTTGGTCTCCTAACAGTCAAATTGTTAGCAACATTCAGAGTATAGGGGAAAGAGAGGTCGGAGCAGAGAAGGGGAAACCGGGTACATAGGGAGATAGAGTTGGGAAGGAAGAAGAGCAGTAGCCTAGGAGAAATATTCAGTTGTTTGGTAAATGATTCGAGGATTCGATGCCCCTTCGCTGCTGCCCCTGTGGCCCTCTTGTAGATAACGCCCAGCTGTCCAGCAGACCATTGCTCGATTAGGCCCAAGCCTACGGCCCATATGAAGGTCCAACCATGAGTAGTCCCTGACACAAATTAACTTCAATATTTTTGTCAATATACCCTATGGTAAGCACAATATACTTGATGCTGTACTTTGGATGGCTCGCTCTCTAAACTTGGACCACTCTGCTTTGAAATTCAATGCTCTATAAAGTTACAGAAGTGTTTTCCCAAATCAAACAAATCTACACAGTTAAATTTTATGTTTTTGAACCAGATAAAAATTATTCTTCGTAGTCAACGTTTCACAAATACTCCATTTATCTAGGAATGATAACCATATTTTAAAACACATTATAAATAGAGACCAAACGTCAAGGTATATGTTTTTTTACATACTAGGTAGCGTGCCCGTGCGTTGCTACGGGATAGTTAACATTTTGTACTAAAAACACACGGATCGCACGATAAGATAACAACGGTGTCCTTGCTTTCTTAGACCAACTGAAAAAAAAAAAACACTTCCTGAACAGACCACTGCAAATATAACTGGTATACTTCCCAAATAGGCCACTCAGCAGTCAATACACATTTGAAACTCGGAACAAATCCATCTGCCAAAAGGATTCAATAATAGTGAAGAAAATGTGAGGCAATAAATTTATTCAGCATACTTGAAGAAAGATTGTTACCTGCTTGATTGGTCCAGTAAGTTCTATATCATTCAGAAGAAAGAGCAAGCATTCAAGCACTTTGATCCCAACTTTTGTATTGAGAACAATGCTCTTATCAATATATCAAATTAGCTCTGGTACCTCATTTATGTGGGAAGTGTCTCATTTGCAATTAACCTAGCATTGTTTTACATTAACTGCTATTTGATTCTTGGGAGCGGGCTACCGTGCTGTTGCTCCTCGGCGGCCACCGTCTTCGCTACCAACTCCATCGTCGACCTTCCTGGCGTCCAGAGACATAGTCGTGCCGATCTCGTCGATCTCGTCGACCTCATCGACAATCAAAACCCCCACATCAACTACCATTTCCCTGTTATAAAAAAAACTACCATTTCCCTAGGAGGGAGGGGTGAACCTTTCATATATAGTTGTACAAGAGGAAGCCGGACAGGCTTCAGTTACAGGAAGCCAGATAGGCTTCAGTTACATTTATTTCTAATAGCTACGATAACATTTAGGATAACACAAATTAAACAACCAAAATGGTGTAATCATTGGGAAATAGTAGAACAGAAGACTGGGAAGTAGAGTAACAGAGAAACATTTGAAGTTCTTTCGCACATTAAGTTCAAAGTGAATTATATAAAGTTTGAAGTAGACATGCACGTGCGACACACACATGCCTAATATTTCACATGCAATGGAAGAATAACTACTGTTTTTCTTGCGTTAAAATATACAAACAACTTGTAGTAGGATAGCAGCCAATAAAATTTCAAAAAGTTGACATGAATTGCCTTTAAAAAGGGCCACAACATAATCATAATGTCATACAAAAAGAATAAATTTTCTAAAGCATTGAACCATGACTTGAATATATACAAGTGCATCTTGAACTTTATTTCAACCTTAATGAGCTCATTTAAAACAGAGGATCAGAAACAATTTCGAACGTCCGAGATTTCAGGCAAAGATACAATTATTCTTGAGATTAATACACTGTGCAGCTATTTGTTGATGGCTCGATCTTGCATTGTTAACAAACAATAATCTGAGTATTGTTTCTTTTCAATTTGTTTTTGAAGTAAAAGAGATTGGTTGCACCTTAAATTGTATGGAGATCATAGCTGATGCAATCTTCACCATCTTTCCGGTTGAAATAAATTTGATAGTATTTCCAGAGAGGAATAGCCCCTGAAATTTTTGAAAAATCAAAACATTTGGAGGGAGGATTGTTGAAAGTGAGATGAAGATGAGCACATACTAAGAAAAATGATAACTCAGCTAACAAAAAGCATAACAATTCTAGGTTTTATGCACAACTAACGTGTTAATAATGATATGAAGTTCTCTCCAAATATGTGTTTTCTATTCAATTGGGCAACACCAAAGTATTTTTCAATCAGCACTAAACTGGCAACTGAGGTTATCATCATACATGGAAAATAGAATTGAAAATAGAAGTATGTATGATAGTCATGCACTCTATGATGCGGGTTCAGTACACCTCAGACTGACCAAACAACAGAAATAGCTATGATATCTCATGGCTAGCTATCTCATGACTAAACAGCTACATAGTATGTACTTTTTTTTTAAAAGTTTATCCTTTGTCATTAGCTATATGATGTCCATATTGAGATGTCCATCAGTTAGGAGGGTTCCTGCAGAGTGCAACGATGCAACCTGCTGAAAATTTTATGTAGTAGAAGAATGACATAATGAAGAGAAGTAATAAGATGTGAGGAAACACATACAAGGCAAAACCAAACACTGGCATCCTAATATGTGCTGGCATGCCATCAGGCCTAGTAACTATAAAAGAACCCTCATAATCTTTGGATGTGCCTTGACCTGAAGAATTAGTATCTGCTGTGTTTTTTGAGTCTGGACCTGATTCAGTATGACTGGTGCCGCATTCAAAAGTCAAAACTCCCATAGTCCCATAAACATGTTATATTTGCTGAAGCTCCCAATCACAGATTGAAAGGACCTAGAAGAGTAAAAAGAAATCTCAAATCTCTACAAATAAGTTGGCAAAGTATCTGCTTGGATGAAAAATAATAAACACACACGGTATCTAGGATAATATACCATAATAATAACAAAATATATATTTGGATTCTTCAGCACTTGTCGGGATCAGAACCTAGAAGTACCTAGAAATATCAAGGCCATTTCTTAGCACCTTGTGACTTTGCTTTCTTCTGGATACAGACCGATAAGTCTTTTTGAGTTTCACAGAAAAAGAATTAAGTCAACCCATCATAGGACAATTTTCATACACACCAATAAATAGTGTCATACTCAAAATTACTTGTTCGTCTGAAGAAAGGGACATCTTCACTAAAGCGCGTGGAGAGAAACTGTCTGCCAACGAATGCCAGGGGAGCGACGCGGACGGCGATTTCCTTTTCTTTTCTAAAGCGCGGTGAAAGCGGGCGGGAATCGCAGCATGGTGGTTTCCTTTTCTATCGAGCGGGGAGAGTGGCCAAGGATCGCAGGGTAGACCGACGAGGTGAGGCGAAGTTTTTGTCGCACCAAAACGGTGTCTCCTCTTTAGGCTTTTTAGTTGTGGGAGATTCTACAATCGACATCTTGACTCTTGATTTCATATGCTTAGAGCTACAAACAATAGGTTGTTCCATAAAAGATGACAAAGCAGTTCAAATCGTCTCCAAGCCAAGGATGTGAAATAGGCATTTCACGTCGTAACTGGATGCACAAGCAGTTCAATATCTGATTCGATGATGTATTTCTTCTTTGGGATACTGATAGCATATGACATGTCACAAAATAACAGGCCTCTGCTATAGGATAGAACTATTTGTTCTCAATTTCTTTCGAAAGAAATTGGCTATACGAACACCTTAGTTGAACATGTGAAAGAAGCCAAGAATTAAAACCAATGGTACAAAGACATGCATACTGACAGAATCGCTATCCTATTTTTGTGTTGTGGGGATCTGGAATTACATTGCATGCTCGCTGCAACCGCACACTAATAAGCAAATTTGCGAATAGAGAACATGTAGGTTAACTTAGGAGAACACACAACGTACCTTGTTACCAGTGATGGCCTTATTGCTCTGGCACTCCTTGCCGCACTGACACCACGTTTCGTCATGGCAGGGAGCAGCGAGCAACGGCCTCCGTGTGTAGCGTGGTTGCGGCAAGGTTAGCAGCAGGACGGGCCTTTCGTCGGCACAGAGACGATCGTGGCGTAGGTCACGTTGTCCTTGGGCACCCCTTCCTGGCCATTTCATCGAGGTCTACATTCTGTCATTGGATGATAAACAAACAAATGAATGCTCTCTGTAAATTGGGAGGATAAACAATCTCATTAAGCAACAAGATCAAAATTCAGAAATTTATGAAGCACTGTCAAAATATTCTTTAACTACACGAAAAAAATTATGATATTTACCCGTGTCAGAAAACTACGATGGTTCAAGGAATGCTGAAAGTTGTAGCATTTAACTAACATGATGATGCTTCAGTAAATTATCAGGGTCTGGCAGAAATATAGTCACCTTGCTATCTAAGTATGTATACCAATCAACTGTTTTCTAACTACGTTCTATACTGTTCAACTCATCAATCACACAGTATATTCAATTTTGATGGTCCTGCTTGCCTACAACAATCACAACTTGGGCACAATGAGTACCACAAGAATTCAGGGAAAAGTTGTATTAACTGAAGAAAGCTATTGAAGAACAATATGGCATCAATCAAAATTTTCGAACCTAGATCCAACTATACTATCACACAGCTTGTACAATTCATATGAGATGATGACAATCCATCTGGCTGCAAATGATGCATATGGCTGAATCCAAACAAAAAAGAATCAGGAGAATTCTCCCAAGCACATTACCTACACTCGTTTGGTGGTCATCATGAAGAAATCACAAAGCCTACACATCATGGCTTATTGGCTTGCATTGGCACTGGCCACCCACCCGTTGGTCCTGCTGCCGTCGCTCCATGGAGGAAAGGGCCCGCCGCTGTCCACGCTGGTTCAATTGGGAAAGCTCGACATGGGGTATTGGTAGTAGATGGTAGTTGTGTGATGTAAAATCAGAACACAATCCCAGCCCGAAAGTACGAAATGTTAAAAATATTTGTTCAAGAATGGATCGGATGACGCATGACCTGAGCCTGGACTTTGCTTTAGGTCTCAGATTGTCGAGGATGCAGCAGGCCATAGCGCCAGCGTTACCGGAGATCACAGCTCAGCACAGGCAGATAGTCGGAGGAGAAGGCGATGCGCCGGTGGCCCCTAGTCCCTAGGGATGCCCTCGTCGTCAGAGATGTGTAATCATGGCCGAGCGACGTAGGACGACGGGTGGTCCAGCTGACGCGACCATCATCGGACCTCACACCGTCCCTGAGATCTCTCCATGGAGCCCCCAACGCACGGGCATCGGCGGTCCTTCCCGTCACAGCCTTGCGGCGGCAGCGCTGCTGCGAGCCAGGGAGGGAAAGGAGGCGTCGGCGTCGGCGTGGGCAAGGATGACGCCGCGGGCGCGAACGGCAAGGTCCACGGCGTGAGTGCGACAGAACGGCATCACGGCAGGTAGGGAGAGGAGGAGGCGGCGTGGCTAGGGGGACTGGGGGAGGAAGGCTGATTCGAGGCGGGATCTCGCGAGGGGATGGGGACCGGGTGGAACGATCGCAAGGCGAGGGGGCGGACCGACGGAGGCGGGTATCGTAGGGTAGGGAGGCGGAGCGAAGACGACCCACGAGAAAAATTCGCACGAAAAAATAGCGTTACTTTTGTTATTCTTTTTTAGTTATAGGAGATTACAGTTACAGTACAGTACAAAAAAAATACATCTAGGTTCTAATCCTATCTGATCATCAACTAATTAAGCATGTGAATCTAGAAAAGGAAAAGTCGCTTAAACAAGGTGCAAAAAAGTATTTAACGAGGAATATGAAGAAGGGTCAGAGAATGCAACCTACCGCATAATGACTTCAACCGAGGTATATCATAAAGTTCATACTTTTCACTTGTCTTTATTAATGCGCCTTGCAAGGACCAATGCAAACTCTTGGTTTGGCAACTCGACAACAGCTGACAGCCATCGCCAATGCAAGTGGGTCTCCATCGTACCTTCCACAGAATGCTAACTCGAAACTCGAAAAAACTTCGGCCAAAATGCCAAGTCCTCTCCTCCATTTCACAACATTGTTGTGAGAGGAAAATAAGAAAAAATACTGTTCCGGCTGATTGTTGTTGCAAGTTCGGGAATATTGATATATTAATGTGTGTGTACATGATTACATATATATACGCACTTGGGTGGCTTGGAAGCCCACCACAGTTGGCGTATTTACAATCCCCAAACATGGGCCTAATTACATTAGTCTAACACTCCCCCGCAGTCTAATCAGGGGCATCGCTAATGGTCAGACTGGACCGAAACTCCTGAAACAGCGAGGTAGGAAGACCCTTGGTGAAGACGTCAGCGTACTGTGATGTCGTGGGAACATGAAGAACCCGTGCATGACCAAGTGCAACCTTCTCTCGAACAAAATGGAGGTCAATCTCCACGTGCTTCGTCCGCTGATGCTGCACTGGATTGCTGGAGAGGTACACTGCGCTGACGTTGTCACAATAGACCAGAGTGGCTCGGCGAGGAGGGCGGTGAAGCTCAAACAGTAGCTGTCGTAGCCATGTAGCTTCAGCAACGCCGTTTGCCACAGCCCGATACTCAGCCTCAGCGCTGGATCGCGAGACTGTATGCTGACGTTTGGACGACCATGACACCAAATTGTCACCTAGGAACACTGCATAACCAGAAGTAGAACGGCGAGTGTCCGGGCATCCAGCCCAATCAGCATCTGTGTAAACGACGATCTCTGTAGGTGATGATCGGTGCATGATCAGGCCAAGTGATAGAGTGCCTCGTAAGTACCGTAGAATCCGCTTGATAGCTGCAAGGTGGGGCTCCCTGGGATCATGCATGTAGAGACATACTTGCTGAACTGCGAAAGCAATATCTGGACGGGTAAACGTCAAATACTGCAGAGCACCTGCGAGACTGCGGTACTGGGTGGAGTCAGCAACAGGAGGACCTTCTGCGGATAATTTGGAGTGAACATCAACAGGAGTGCTACAAGGCTTGCACTCACTCATCCCGGCTCGCTCCAAAATGTCCTGAGAATACTGTCGCTGAGAGAGGAATAAACCACCAGCAGAACGCGTCACTGAAATGCCCAGAAAATGGTGAAGAGGACCCATGTCAGTCATAGCAAACTCATGCTGGAGAGCCCCAATAATATGCTGCAAAAGTCTAGCAGAGGAAGCAGTGAGGACGATGTCATCGACATATAGCAACAGTAGAGCGGTCTCTGACCCACGGCGATATATAAATAGGGATGTATCTGACTTTGCTTCAACAAATCCAAGCGAGAGGAGATGAGAGGCGAACCGATGGTGCCAAGCACGCGGAGCCTGCTTCAAACCATAGAGTGACTTGTTGAGCCGACAGACGTAATCGGGACGGGAGGAGTCCACAAAACCGGCGGGTTGAACACAGTATACTGTCTCAGTAAGAGTCCCATGCAGAAAAGCATTTTTCACATCCAGCTGATGAATAGGCCAGTCCTGAGAGAGAGCCAAAGAGAGAACCACTCGGACAGTCGCAGGCTTGACCACTGGGCTGAAAGTCTCATCATAGTCAATACCTGGTCGCTGTGTGAATCCCCGAAGAACCCAGCGAGCTTTGTAGCGATCCAAGGAACCATCTGCAAGTAGCTTGTGGCGAAAAATCCATTTGCCAGTGACAAGATTAATCCCAGGAGGCCGGGGTACCAGATTCCATGTTGCATTGGCAATCAAGGCATCATATTCAGCTTGCATAGCAGAACACCAATTGGGATCTGACAGAGCCCCACGAACAGAGGACGGCAACGGCGACAGGGGCACAGCGTGGAGGTTGAGACGATCCACAGGCTGTGAGATGCCGGCCTTGCTGCGTGTGCGCATGGAGTGCGCATTGTCGGTGGGGGTGATGGAGATCGGTCGCGTCGCCAGGGTGCGACCAGTGGAGGGCACCTGACTGCGTGCAGGGGCAGCCGAGGTCCCGCTGGCAGCAGTCTGCACATGTGGTGCAGGGGCAGCGGAACTGGCTTGCTGGGGCGAGGCGTCACGCAAGGTCGATGGAGCGCTGCCGGCAGCAACCCGTAGGCGATGTACGGGGGCAGCAGCGCTCGTTGAGGCTGGAGAGGGACCGGTCAAGCCTGGGCCGTGGTGGCCAGGCGACCCGACTCCAGGCGACGGTGCATCAAGCGGCGTGACAGCTGGTGTACCTGCAAGCACAGAGCGAGCTCCAGGAACTGGAGCGGTGAGATCTTGCTCGTCAGTAAGAAAGTCCAAGGCGGAGGATGCCATGGGCGTGGTAGACATGTCGGCAAAAGGGAAGAAGCATTCATCAAAAACGACATGTCTGGAGGTGATGATGCGATTCGACTCAAGCTCGAGACAACCGATAGCCTTTGTGTTCCGAGGAGTAGCCAAGAAAAACGCATAGGGATGAACGAGGTGCAAGTTTGTGGGGGGCGGTGGATGACATATTGGGGTAGCAAGCACACCCAAACACTTTCAGGTGTTCATAGGATGGCTGGGTGGAAAAAAGATAAAAATAAGGAGTGGAATGGGCGAGGGTTTTGGTAGGAAGCCTGCTGATTGGGCTGGATGCCCGGACACTCGCCGTTCTACTTCTGGTTATGCAGTGTTCCTAGGTGACAATTTGGTGTCATGGTCGTCCAAACGTCAGCATACAGTCTCGCGATCCAGCGCTGAGGCTGAGTATCGGGCTGTGGCAAACGGCGTTGCTGAAGCTACATGGCTACGACAGCTACTGTTTGAGCTTCACCGCCCTCCTCGCCGAGCCACTCTGGTCTATTGTGACAACGTCAGCGCAGTGTACCTCTCCAGCAATCCAGTGCAGCATCAGCGGACGAAGCACGTGGAGATTGACCTCCATTTTGTTCGAGAGAAGGTTGCACTTGGTCATGCACGGGTTCTTCATGTTCCCACGACATCACAGTACGCTGACGTCTTCACCAAGGGTCTTCCTACCTCGCTGTTTCAGGAGTTTCGGTCCAGTCTGACCATTAGCGATGCCCCTGATTAGACTGCGGGGGAGTGTTAGACTAATGCAAGTTCGGGAATATTGATATATTAATGTGTGTGTACATGATTACATATATATACGCACTTGGGTGGCTTGGAAGCCCACCACAGTTGGCATATTTACAATCCCCAAACATGGGCCTAATTACATTAGTCTAACAGTTGTGAGAGGAAAGTACTGTTCTGTCTGAAAACACTGTTCATGTGAACAGTGCTTTCGTGAATTGGTTGGCCAGTCAGCCAGCCGAACACTTGGATTGATCGGTTTGAGGGTCTCACAGGATTAACAAACCCCATATTACAGCTCCTGGTGCTCGAAAGCATTGGCAAGCAAAGAAGTGTGCAAACCTTGCCTGCTAATACCTAATGCAATACGCCAAGCAACCTAAACTAGAACTAATCAATCTCTAAACCTAGTACTAAGTATCTTAATCTTTAAGATCACTCCTTGGACGGTGAATCTCTTGCATATATATTTGTGTCTACACCTTAGGCAAACAGCTTCAACAATACCAAATAGCTAAGTAAATATACATTTAATTATTTATATATAGCCCCCAACGATAGAAATTACTAGCTGCACTTTTGGACGCAGAAAACGACATCACTAGCTGATTTGGGGCTCTTTATCTTTCACCACAGAATCATTTGGTAAGTGCAAAAAGACTAGATGTGGGCATGCCTAGCCATAACACCGGAAGACCAGACGGTCACCAATGGCCACCATGTCACACCTCAGAATTTTTATTTTGAGATGTAAATAATTTTCACTAACTAAAAAGAATGATTTTTTTCCTGGTATTTTCCAAGTTTCATCTAGTTTTTTTGTCATTTTTGAATAAAAATGGCTTTATAATTTTTTCCTAATTAATTTTACCTATGGGTGTTGCATTCATGCTAGGCATTAATTTATTTGACTGAAAAATGAATTATAAAATTCAAAGAAGCTAACTCTAGCATCAAAATAAACAAGATCTAACATATGAACAAAAGCAATTGAAAAAAATATTCTAATGCAATCAGAAGTCAATTAGGTACATATAAACAAGCTTATAAGACATCCAATTAGAGTTCAATTAGATAAGCAAGTAGAACACATAATTGCAACATCTAACTGGGGGACCAAATTACATTCTAATCCGAGCAACTAACTACAAGATAACAACAAAATATAGAGGAAAACAAATATGTGCTCATATAGATAACACAAACATATTGGAGTTTTGCATCCAATGAACAAATTGATCAAGCATGATATTGAATAGCATGATTAACCCACAACCCTCTATTCTAGCTCCTGAATAAGTGTTCATGCCATATGTGCAAGCATTATAACGGTATGGCAAAGATCTATCATCTAATATGATATATCAACTATGAGCTTCTAGGCGCATTCAAAAGAACGTGCTCATAAAATCCAATGCATGTAGTTTTTTTTATTAATGTGGTAATTTCTAGCCCTTGAGAGAGAACCTGGTAACTTGTTTAACACTAGAATGTTAAGATAATACATAAAAAGTAGGGACTACTTAAAAATGTAGGGAAAACAAAGGAAAAAAGTAAGATTCTCATTTTTATGGCTTTGGTCATTGTAGGACCAAAAAAAACTTGCAATCATGATAGATTCACTAAGAAAACCATAGGAATAAAAAAATATTCACCTTATCCTCATTGTTTCTTGACTCATGCAGATGGATCGAGGCAAACTCCTTGCCTCCTTGTCATTAGTTACATCACAACAACATAGCACAAATAAAGAACAAGCATGGACAACAATTTGGATTTGTGACATGAAGCTTAGCAGGAACGTCATCAATGAAACTATAGAGAACTGAAAAAATGGCAAAATTTCTTCACATGTGTCTATTTATGGGCCACTCTAGTGTTCTGACCGAACTTGTTACCTCATTTTTGTGCATCAGTTCAATGGGCTAAACCAATGATCCATAAAGTTGCTAGACACTTTATATTGGATTAATTGGGCTTGGCATATAAGCAGTGGCGGATCCAAAGGGGGGGCTGGGGGGGGCTCCAGCCCCCCCTAATTTCTTGATTTCAATGCTAATTACTGTAGCAAAAACTTAGGGAAATGGTGGATTTTTAATTAGGAATAATAATATTAAACATTTAATATGTGGTTTTTTAATTAGGAATAATAATGGTGGATTTTATTTTTATTTATACATCATTTCTACATAACCTTAAACATTTATTGTTTTCTAGATCTTTGTTAGCAACATTATTTCTTGATGAGAGTTAATAATCATTAAAAAAAATTGTGTAAAATATTTAAGTTTACTTGGCATGTATATATATATATATATATATATATATATATCTTGATGATTTTATTTTTTATATGTTTCTCTAATATATATTGTTGCATGGTATATTTATATGAGGGTTTTATATTTATTGGGATGTTTTTTAGTTATGATGAATGACGGCGGACTTCCCCAGCCATAGGAACCAGGTTTTCACTCTGGCGATCTTCCATTCGCGCCATCGCTAGATAGGGCCGATTTGCGTCACCTAGACCCATCAATACTATAGAATATTTTAAGTTTTGTGTGCTAATATAATTTTTACATATATAAATATTTATTCATAATATGATTGTTGCATATGTTACAAACTATAAAACCGGTTAAGTGGCTGGAAGCAGCACTATGGCTGCTCGGGGTGTGGGACATCTTCAAGATGATGACAAATGAGGTCGTGAATGATGAAGGAGACGAGTTATGGACGTGCAGTCTCGCCTTCCACATCCTCATTAGGTATAATAATGAGGCGCGCTAGGATATCGTGCAGACTGGACGACAGTCGCTGACCAAGATAGGTGTCCAGATCGATGCCATGCTGCTTTCTTTGCAGGCAATTGAGCGAATTGGCTACCGTATGCCTGATTTCTCGTTCTCGAAGATAGAAGCTTTATGTGAGCATAGTCTGAACATTCCGTGAGTAAGCGAGAGGCATGCGACATTCAACCATATGAATGTGGTACATCGTGTATAATATGAGAGTAATATTTATTTATTCTTATTATTATATGAGTGCTTCTTGATATTTTTGGTTTGTCTGCTTACAGGTTTTGCTCTATGATTTCACGTATGCTACATGTGGCTTGCAACCCATTCTCACGCAAGCTCTTAAGCGATCGGGGTATGCCTGGGACTTTGTGGAAGCCATGGGCTAGAGGACGACAACTAGCATCTAGTATTGCGTGAGATTTTGACAGAACCTGGCCATCGATAGTCCGTCAGTAGGCTATATTTATGGGATACCATGTCCTCGGCGTTGTGAGGTAATAGAGAGTATTGTAGTGCGGGCCTTACATTACATAGACAATGACCGTGGTTACATAATCCGAGACATATGCTACTGACAGTGGAGACAGGCTAGGGTTGCAGCGGGTTTGTAGGATCCATGTGTTAGTTAGGTATATTTGTACTGTTATGTTTAATTAGGTTTATTTGAATGGTTTTGTTTAATTTAGTTTATTTGTATGGATATTTTAATTATGTTTGTATGCAAGTTAATTATGTTCATTAGATTTATTTGTATGGATATTATAATTATGTTTGTATGGATTGCAATTTAACTTGTGTAGGATTGAAATGCATATACGAATAAAAAAATTAGAGAAACAACCAATACAAAAGTTGTAGATCTCGAAAAGTTATACAACTTTATAGTTGACAACTTTTTTATTTGAAGTCATCTTGTCTAAGAAAACTATGTTCGAAATTCTATTTAAAATTAAATTTTAAAGAAGTTTGATTTCTCTTTGTAATCTCTGGCTAAAACTTATAACTAGTCTTTCTCCGTGATACTAACTTCAAATTTGATGATTATTTTCCCTAAAATTTTCTAAATTCATGCTCTATCAATTTATTGTGTTATTACAGCTTTCATTTTGGTCATCTTTTCATGTAAATTTGTTTTATCAATTTAAAATTTGATTATAAAAAAATAACAACTTCAAATAATATTTTGTAGAAGTAAATGAATTCATCTGGAAAATCCATAAACATAAAAGTTGTAGAACTAATCAAGATCTACAACTTTTATTTTGATCATTTCTTCGTCCGACAAAGTGGTAGTGTACATTGTTCACAAATTTATAGTATAATTATAGTAACTTTGTAGTGTACATTGTTCACAAAGTGGCGAATGTAAATTTGTGAACAGTATACACTATCACTTTATTAGATAAAGAAATGATCAAAATAAAAGTTGTAGATCTTGAAAAGTTACACAACTTTGTAGTTTATAACTTTTTGATTTGAAATCATTTTGTCAAAGAAAACTATGTTTGAATTTCTAAAATTTTAAATTTGAATTTTAAAAATGTCCTTAAATGGAGAAATGACCAAAACAAAAGTTGTAGATCTCGAAAAGTTATGCAACTTTGTAGTTGACAACTTTTTCATTTGAGTCAAGGAAAACTATGTTTGAATTTCTTAGATTTGGAATTTGAATTTTTAAAATCTAATTATAATTTATAGCATATGTTATTAAAATATGAAAGCAATTTTGTATTGTAATTTTTTGATCTATATTTTTTTACTACATAATTTCTAATTTTCAGCCTATTTATATTAAAGGATATGTTAAAAACTGTTGCATGGGCGGGAAACGAAACTGTCGAGTAGACAGCAGTTTCGCCGCACGCCAAAATCTGGCTTTAGTCCCGGGTTGAGCCACCAACCGCGACTAAAAGTCCTTTAGTCCCGGTTTGTTGCCCAACGCGGACTATAGGGTTCTACCATATATATACGGTGTTCTTTCTTCTTCTTTCCTAAAATTTCACTCACCACCGCTGCCACGCTACGCTTCTTCAATCCCCCAGGCCATCGTCCGCGCCCTCGCCATTGTCCACGCCCGCACCCTCACCATCGTCTGCACCCGCACCCTCATCATCGTCTGTGCCCTCGCCCTCGCCCTCGTCCACGCCCGTGCCCTCGCCGTCATCCAGCGTCGTCGCCCTCGTCGTCGCCCCTCACCGTCGTCAGCGGCCCGCTGCCTCTTGTCCCTTGTACAGAGCCTTTGCCGTCGTTCCTTGCCCTCCGTCTACGGCGTCGCCCTCATGTCCGGCAGTGCCTTCATCTTCGGCCTCGCCTTAGTCTTCGGTCTTGCGCCGCCCTCGCTGCTACCCACCAGGGTGAGCAGTGCCATATCCACATCGATCTCCTCCCTTACCTCCTTGTGTGATGATGAAACCAAGCACGTCAACCATGATAAAATACTAATATATTTTGATATAAATTTACTTTAGTGATATATATTTTGATATATCAATATATATATTATATATATAATAATATATATATATAATATATTTATAGATATATATATATATATAATAGATATATATATAATATAATATATATATATATATATGTGTGTGTGTGTGTGTGGACAGCTGTGAATTTTGGTACATAGGGTTTATTGATGTGAATTTTGGTATATATAGACTTATAAAAAAAATTGACTTCAGTGACATACATATATGAATTTTGGTATATGATAAATATTGACTACATACATATATGAATTTTGGTATATGATAAATATTGACTACAGTGATTTGAATTTTGATATATAGGGTTTAGTGATGTGAATTTAGTGATATGCATTTTGGTATATGATAAATATTGACTACAGTGATTTGAATTTTGATATATAGGGTTTAGTGATGTGAATTTTGATATTTGTAGACTTATGAAAAAAGTTAACTTTAGTCATGCATTTTCGTGTATGAAAAATATTATCTCCAGTGATATGACTTTTTATATATTGACTTTAGTGAGAAGAGATGGCTGGACATCGACGTCGTCGTCTCCCTCCGTCGGAAGTCATAGGTTTTAGCGGTTATGTAACATGGATGGGATTCAATCCAGTGTTGCCGGATATACCGTTTAATCATCCAAGCATAGTAAGCAACTCTATATATAGGCAATAAATTAATGTGTTAAATACGCTTGTATAAATATATTTTTTGATATGTATGTATATGTGATTCTTAAATGTACCGTAGGTAATTGACCCAATCATTTGGCTTAAAGAGACACTCTCAAATTTCGGGGTTCAAGAAGTGGTTGTTCAGACCTTTCATGTAGATAATGGTCCATTAATCCAATGTCGAATTGGCTTTTCTATCACCGCTAGGAGTGGTAGAGGTGTTGTACAAATCTCAAAGATGGGAATAAAGGCACCCAGCAGGCTGTTGCACAAAAATATGCTGTCATTGCATGTGTAACTAAACTTGCGAATATTAGGTACACCCTGCCTACACTATCCTCCGTGCTGATACAAGCTATAAATGCAGACATGCATCATGAAGTTGAGGGCTTTTGTGCAAGCATTGCTCGGAACAACCAAAATGATGTGGTAAAGTCGAAGTCGAACTCATAGCTTATATCTGGATTTGTTGTTATATGTTTTAAAGCTTGGTTCTCATAACCTTTTTTTCTACCAACACTTGAAGGTTGAGGACTATGCTTAACCTACAAAGGGTGCAGTTTTCAAGCCATTCTAAACCAGACGATGTATCAATTGGGTTATGATTGGAAATATGCTCATGAATGGCCAACACTCACTATGGAAGGATTTCAGAAAAAGCTGCTTGCGGCTAAGAAGGGGGACCCACCAACTTCTCGAGCACCATTAAACGTCGTTAGTAGACCCTGCGCTCGTAGTTGTGAAGCAAGGGAGAGTGCAATAGTTAATGCATTGATATTCATCAATGATATTTTGGATACCACATCGGTGACCTACACTTCATCGAATTCAAAATACGAAAAAGTCAACTTCATTAGGTAGTAGTGGTGACATACTATGTTTGCATGAACTTTGGGGGTACTTAGACATGTAGTGTGTAATGACTTGGTTTAAATTTATTATGGTTTATATAAAATTTGATTGTGGGATGGATGGTCATTGTAATATACAACATCTTACTTAATTAGTTTCACTCTTAATATGTGCATACAATATTCAATGCAAAGAAACTATAAAAGAAAAGAAAAGAAAAAAAAGGCATTCAGTCCCGGTTAGTATAACCAACAAGGACTAGAGGTGTAATACATGGCAGCGCCTAGGGCCCAGGCTAGAGTCGCCTTTACTCTCGGTTGGTATTACCAACCTGAAAGGTCCTAATATGGCTAGAGGGGGGTGAATAGCCTATTTAAAAATCTACAAATCAACTAGAGCAATTTGATTAGTATGACAAATAGCGTAATGCAAACTTGCTCTAGCTCTACAAGGGTTGCAAACCACCTATCCAACAATTCTAGTTGCAATGATTACTTAGGCACCCAAACTTGCTATGTAACTACTCACTAAGAGCTCTCAATCTTGCTACTCTAAAGAGCTCAACTAGATGGATGTAAATAATAAAGCAAGCTCTCAATTCTAATTACACTAAAGAGCTTGTATCAACTAGTTTGCAAGAATGTAAATAAGTGAGTAGGGTGATTATACCGCTGTGTAGGGGATAAACCAATCACAAGATGAAGATTAAGCCAATCACCAGGAGAATGCAAATGCCAAGAGACAACCGATTTTTCTCCCGAGGTTCACGTGCTTGCCAACACGCTAGTCCCCGTTGTATCGACCAACACTTGGTGGTTCGGCGGCTAAGAGGTGTTTTACAAACCTCGTCCACACGATAGGACACCGCAAGAACCGACCCACAAGTGAGGTAACTCAATGATACGAGCAATTTACTAGAGTTACCTTTCGGCACTCCGTCGGGGAAGGTACAACTCCCCTCACAATCATCGAAGATGGCCACGAACAATCACCAACTCGTGCCAATCCTCCACCACTGCTCCAACCATCTAGGTGGTGGCAACCACCAAGAGTAACAAGCGAAATCCACAGCGCAACACGAATACCAAGTGCCTCTAGATGCAATCACTCAAGCAATGCACTTGGATTCTCTCCCAATCTCACAATGATGATGGATCAATGATGA
Source organism: Miscanthus floridulus (assembly GCF_019320115.1). Taxonomy (NCBI): domain Eukaryota; kingdom Viridiplantae; phylum Streptophyta; class Magnoliopsida; order Poales; family Poaceae; genus Miscanthus; species Miscanthus floridulus. The sequence goes on from NC_089585.1 coordinate 90,452,948, forward strand.
AGATGAGTGGGAGGGCTTTGGCTAAGCTCACAAGGTTGCTATGTCAATGAAAAATGTGTAAGCATTGGAGCTACAATCGGCCATGGGGCTTAAATAGAAGCCCCCATGGAATAGAGCCGTTATACCCCTTCACTGGGCAAAACGCGCTCTGACCGGACGCTTCGGTCATATTGAATGGACCCTGGACTCAGCGTCCGGTCCACTGATTTATGCCACGTGTCACTCTGAGTTAAAACTAAACCGTCAGATCACAACGGCTAAGTGCTGACCGGACGCTCTGGCTAAACTGATAGGACGCTGGAGCCTAAGCGTTCGGTCGAGTATAGTAAGGGTCCAAATCCATTTTTCCTCGACCGGACACATCTGGTCCACCTTGACCGGACACAGCCCAGCATCCGGTGGTATACCCTAGCTACTGTACTACCAAGTTAGTGTGACCGGACGCAGGCAGTCAGCGTCTGGTGCATTCAAATTCAGCGTCCGGTCACTTGATCGATGTTGGCATCTCCTCTGTTTTCTTCACCCTTGCTCAAATGTGCTAACCACCAAGTGTATCACTTTGTGCATATGTGTTAGCATATTTTCACAAACATTTTCAAGGGTGTTAGCACTTTACTAGATCCTAAATGCATATGCAATGAATTAGAGCATCTAGTGGCACTTTGATAACCGTATTTCGATACGAGTTTCCCTCCTCTTAATAGTACGGCTATCTATCCTAAATGTGATCACACTCACTAAGTGCCTTGATCACTAAAACAAAATGGCTCCTACATTTTATACCTTTGCCTTGAGCCTTTTTTT